>NC_048298.1:59948779-60228984 GCF_013100865.1 Trachemys scripta elegans
CAAAAGGCATAGATTTCCTTTTCCTGTTCAACCACTGACGAAGATTTGTTGCACAAGTGTTGCAGCATGTGTGTGGGGCCCACCTCTTGTCCTGATCTCCAGTTTTGCAGCCAAAAGAAAGGTGATAGGCTTTCTTAACCATAGTGGTTATACTGCGCTTTTGTGATGCAAAAGTCACTTCACCACAAACATAGCAGAAGTTATCTGCACTGTTCACACAAGTACGAGGCATCTCTGCTCACTTTGGCTAAACAGAAATGTGTCCCTTTGCAAAATCAAACACTGACAAATAAGAGGGCACGACACTGTATGATTTCTAGAACTGATATAGGGCAATTTGTTCAGCAGAGTGATGTAAGCTTTGTTATGATTGCATCATCCATGACTTCTAGGAATAACATGATGCAATTCATATCATGTATGACGCAATACCAGCTTCAGATTGCATCATTCATTGTTTTGCCTAAAAAGCAAGTACTGTCCAAACCCAGTCATAGATTTATTCATAGATCCAGTCAAAGATGTATTTTAGTCATTTCTGGTTTAAATTGAGATCCCTTCCTGTTATAACTCACTTATCCTCCGCCATTCCCAAGTCAAGGGTCATATATACTGACCCAATAGCATATCTTGAAAACTAGAGCCAATCAACAATTTTAAGCATCACTTTTGTTCTCAGTGACCCAGAATTAGTAAAGTTTGACGACATTTATTTCAGAAGCATTTTGGCTGTAGAACAGTGTAATAACTGCATCCTATCTGTGCCTGTGCAACCTTGAGCTGTGTGCATCTATCAAAGATCATTCTCTGTTCTAAAATATTTAAAAACTTTAAGGAAATACTGTCAGCTAGAAATTTAGTTAGTTTAAAGTATTTTCAGATATTACACCTACTCCCAGTGATCCTGGCCATTTTTGTAGATTTTCTCTTCCATGTTTCTGTGGAGAAGACCTGCTCAAAGAGGGGAAGTGTAGTGGCAAGATGCACTGACGTTCAGTATAGTTAAGGTGTAGTTATTTGAAAAACAAGTTCAGCTTAAAGTTACTAATAATAGCTCTCTTTACATGGACCTAAGGAGTTGGATTTAGTCAGTCAAAATTACTGCTCCAAAAACTAAAATTTTGGGCTTAGCAGCGAATTCATACTATGGTTTGCGAGTTACTTATGGAATTGTGTTCAGACAATTTCCATTAGAATCAAAGGGCATTAAAAATAGTGGGCACATCAAGGATCTGTTCTTTGGTTTCTCTTTTCTATTTCTGTTGTTAACCTTCCAGCTCCAATGTGTTTTCTCCTCTATGCATATGTATGCCATTGATACAGTGTTATCTTACAGTGGCTTTACTGGAGGCATAGTTCTTTTCCAGTGACTTGAGTTGAAGTGAAATGAAAACCAAATACATGATTTTTTGGTTCACCTCCCAGACTATAGAAACGGATGCTCTCATTAATGATTAACACGATAGCTGGTGGCTCAAAGTAGATTTGGGAGAGAGTTTTGGGATATCTCCCTCCTTGACCAACTACTGGTTTAATAATTTTCTGTGCCAACACTAGCTCACTTTAGCGTACATTTTTGAATTCCAATTCAAGTGGTATTTCAGATTATATCTTTGCCTTCACTTGTCTTCTAAGACCAATATGTATGCAAATCATAGATACAATAAGACTTTGACATTATTGTTGTTTTAGTAGTAGTAGTAGTTTATAGCATCCAGTAGCATAGGTACAATATTGGTTTTGTAATGCTCCTCTATTATAAATGTTGAGCATACTGTACATGGATTTGTAATACATTTAAGATTTTCTAAAGTCAGTTTACCTATTAAATGGTCACATAATTAGGAACCAGTTGAGCTCCTTTTAACATCCAAGAGAGTCTTGTTTTTTTTTACTTCAATAGATGTTGACTCAGGCTGATCATATAGTTACATTCGTAGTTAACATTCCTATATGATTGCAAAATGATTACTCTCTTCATTGCACTATGCTGTGATAATTTTTTTAGCCTGGATTTGAATGGGACAGTGACAAAAAGGGATATAAATGTTATGAATGAAATCATAATTTCTGCTCTGGGGATTTTCCTATTACATTAATGTCTTTTAAAAGAAATAGAAGGATATTTTTAGTATAGGTATTCCTATAACTCGAGAACAATGTATTTTTACACTACAGAAATATAAACACTAAATAAACATTACCAGATGCTATTTTCATGTGCCAATGGTGGCTACAAATCTGAAAGGAAAGCTGCTCTTTTCTTTTGCCATTCTGGATAAATATTATAGGGAGGTGTTTGTTTTGTATTTGATTTTATTTAAGTGTACTGGAGTCTCAAGGACCCTATGCACATCTATGATGCATTTTGACTGTCAGAAATACCTGTTTCTTCGACCGTCATAGCTACAAATGCAACACTTGCCAGCAATCAGTATAACCTGTGATACAGTAATTTCTACCTATATTAAGAATAAGACGCAAATGTGAAAACTCAGTTGTGTGGTGACTGTTGGTGACCACTCTTACGTTGAAAGTAGAAGATAACTGTATGGATTTTATTGCTAGGTTACTTGCACCATATAACATATATGTATATAGCTTAGATTGTATTTTTTCCTCACGCTTGTGTGCTTTATTCAGAATGTGCAGCAAATATTATTTTTGTGGGTTTTTTTCTTCCTTGTTTTCACTGACTTCAGTTGTGTGTGTTTCCTTTAGAGATTCGCGCTCAACTGATAGAGCAGCAGAAATGTCTGGAGCAGCAAACTGAAATGAGGGTGCAGCTTCTTCAGGACCTGCAGGATTTTTTCCGCAAGAAAGCAGAAATAGAGACGGAATATTCCCGCAATCTAGAAAAATTAGCAGAAAGGTTCATGGCAAAAACAAGAAGTACAAAGGACCATCAACAGTACAAGTAAGAGGGGTTCTAATACTTAAACTCAATTCACTTTCCAGTGTTAGAAGTGGGTTAGGTTATTTATTTTGTCAAAGGTCCAAATACTGTGTAATCAGTCATCTCCCTTGCATTTTGGTCCCACTGACTTGTGGTACTGTTTAATTAGTGAATGTTCATGGCAGATTGATACAATCTCTTGATATTTAAATTGCACAAATATTATCGTGTGAAAGAACTTGGTGGGAAAACAAAATGTAATATCCAGCTGGAAGAGATGCACAGCATTGGATATGCAAAACTGTGTGCTGATTGTTGCAATGGAGTTTTCAGAATTTGACAGGCTCATAATAAAGGCGGATCAGCCTTCCAAGAGGTGCCAGGAAGAAGTAAAAAAAGAGAGAAGAGGAGAGAAACTTGTTATTGTATGTATTGTTACATATGGGCTTTGCTGCCTCTTTATTGCTGCTATCCTTAGAAACAAGGAAGAGTCATATTTCATACACGGCTAAATGTTGTATATGGATGTGCACAGACTATAGTAACTTTTGTGCAATGCAGAGCTGGTCAGATACTATTGGTCAAATAATTTATTTGGTACATTTTGCAAAATATTTCAAAAAAAGTATTTGTTGAAATATTCTCTTCTATGTATTTGCCCAACTTACAGAGCTGGTTGAACAATTCATGAATATATTAATTTTATTTATTACGTGCCTCATAGAATCATAGAATATCAGGGTTGGAAGGGACCTCAGGAGGTCATCTAGTCCAACTCCCTGCTCAAAGCAGGACCAATCCCCAACTAAATCATCCCAGCCAGGGCTTTGTCAAGCTTGACCTTAAAAATCTCTAAGGAAGGAGATTCCACCACCTCCCTAGGTAACCCATTCCAGTGCTTCACCACCTTACTAGTGAAAAAGTTTTTCCTAATATCCAACCTAAACCTCCCCCACTGCAACTTGAGACCATTACTCCTTGTTCTATCGTCTGGTCCTACTGAGAACAGTCTAGATCCATCCTCTTTGGAACCCCCTTTCAGGTAGTTGAAAGCAGCTATCAGATCCCCCCTCATTCTTCTCTTCTGCAGACTAAATAATCCTAATTCCCTCAGCCTCTCCTCATAAGTCATGTGGTCCAGCACCCTAATAATGTTTGTTGCCCTCCACTGGACTCTTTCCAATTGTTCAACATCCTTCCTGTAGTGTAGGGTCCAAAAATGGACACAGTACTCCAGATGAGGCCTCACCAATGCCGAATAGAGGGGAATGATCACATCCGTCGATCTGCTGGCAATGCTCCTACTCATACAGCCCAAAATGCCATTAGCCTTCTTGGCAACAAGTGCACACTGTTGACTCATATCCAGCTTCTCGTCCACTGTAACCCCTAGGTCCTTTTCTGCAGAACTGCTGCCTAGCCGCTTGGTCCCTAGTCGATAGCAGTGCATGGAATTCTTCCGTCCTAAATGCAGGACTCTGCACTTGTCCTTGTTGAACCTCATCAGTTTTCTTTTGGCCCAATCCTCTAATTTGTCTAGGTCCCTCTGTATCCTATCCCTACCCTCCAGCGTATCTACCACTCCTCTCAGTTTAGTGTCATCTGCAAACTTGCTGAGGATGCAATCCATGTCATCCTCCAGATCATTAATGAAGATATTGAACAAAACCGGCCCCAGGACCAACCCTTGGGGCACTCCGCTTGATACCGGCTGCCAACTAGACATGGATCCATTGATCACTACCCGTTGAGCCCGATGATCTAGCCAGCTTTTTATCCACCTTATAGTCCATTCATGTATAAAACCAACTTAGCTCATTCAAACTATTTTGCAATTAATCAAAATACTGGTGAATGATCAAAGACAAATGCATTTAACAGCCAATGGCTGAAAGCTGAATCTAGATCAATTCACGCTGAAAATAAGGAGCAAATTCTTAACAGTGACGGACAAGGCCTGGAACTACTTATCCAGGGATGTGGTAGATTCTCTGACTCATTGTTGCAGCGCTTGCAATTATATCCCTTGAATCATATGATTATTTAAGAATTGCAGCAAGAAAAAGAAAAAAAAGTCAGGCCCTGTCTATTCTAGAAAGGGTTTGTTGGTATAGTTATACTGGCAAACTCTCCTAGTGTAGAAGCAGTGTATACCAGCTAGACGGTTCTTTTGTAGTAAGCTTCTTCCACTTTCCCAAACGAAATAAGCTATGCCGGCAAAAGGACTTTCCCCCCCAGTATAACTATGTCTACACTATAGTATAGTACCAGTAGGTAACTGGACTCCTGAGGCCACGCATCCCGATCCACCTCTTCTCCCCAAGGCCTGACCCCCTTCTCTGCCTCTTTCCCCAAAGCCCCATCCCCATCGTTCACTCCTCTCCCCCCGTTGCTTGGTCGATCGTCTCAAGAAGCCTGCCTGCAGATAGAAGGCAGCCCCAGCTGAGCAGGGACTGGGGCAGGTTAATGAGCCAGCATCTCTCCCCGCCCCACGGTAACTGGACATTTGATTCAAGTGCCATTTAGGGTTGCGGGGTCCCCTTTTCAACTAAACTTTCCTGTCGAAAATGGGCACCTGGCAACACTAAATGGCACCCAGACACAGAAGCCAAAAACCAGCCTGTCTGGGTGGCAACCTCCATATTGGCCAGGAGTTTCCTGGATCAGCATTGATCTCCCATTGGCTACTGAAACCAATCCAGGATATTTTAATAGGCCGCTAGAAGTCCAGTTGGTGGGGGTGGTGCAGCACGGCCAAGGCAGACTCCCTACCTTCCCTGGGTCCGCATAGCCCCTGGAAGCAGCCGGCATGTCCCTCTAATTCTTAGGTGCAGAGGTGGCCAGGTGGTCTTTGTGCACTGACCCCGCCCTGAGCACCGACTCCACAGCTCCCTTTGGCCAGGAACCATGACCAGTGGGAGCTGCGGGGGCGGTGCCTCCAGGAGCTGCTCGAGGTAAGTGCTGCCTGACCAAAGTCGGCACCCCCAACCCTCTGACCCATCCCCTCACCCCCTCCCACACCCAAACTCCCTCCCAGAGCCCACACCACCTCCCACACCCCAACCCCCTGCCCCAGCCCTGATCCCCCTCCCTCACCCAAACTCCCTTCCAGGGCCCACACCCCCTCCAGTACCCCAATCCCCTGCCCCAGGCTTAGCCCAGACCCTCCTCGTACACTCCAAACCCCTCAGCCCAGACCCAGCTCCCCCTCCCATGCCCCAACTCCCTACCCCAGCCCAGTGAAAGTGGGGGACAGCGAGCAATGGAGGGAGGAGGGATGGAGGGGGCAGGGCCTCGGGGCAGGGGCGGGGCAAGGGTGTTTGGGTTTGTGCAATTAGACAGTTGGCAACCCTAGTGGTCACACTACTACACTAGGGCTTTTACCCGCACAGAAATGGTACACCTGCTATAGGTGTGATTTTTCTTGACACTGTAACCAATATAACTATGCCAGCAAAAGTTTTAAATGTAGACCAGGCCTCTATTTCCAGCACTCATGGTTGCAGAGGAAAACTTTAATCTAAATGCTCAAACATCAAAAGGCAAATAAAAAGAATCTTTTAAAAAATACTGTTATTTGTAAAGCAGTGCCACGTCTTTTCGGGATCATGATTTTTGCATTCTTGGAGGTTGGCATTTTATCTTTAAATCAGGATTGGATGTCTTCCTAAAAGACATGCTGTAGCTCAACCAGAAATTATGATCTTGACGAAGGAATTACAGGGTGAGGTTCTGTGGTCTGTGTTCTGCAGAAGGACAAACTAGATGATGATAGTGGTCACTTCTGGCTTTAAAATATATGAATTAGCAGGATATTTTTAAACCGTCTGGCTGAAGATCTTTGTAAGTGAATTTAATGTAGTTCACCTACATTGTCAACTATAAGGGAGGATTCTGTGTACTCTTTGGCAACTCAGACCTAAATCCTGCATGGGAGGGCCTCTGATTTTTGCAATACCAACTTCTGAATCAAACTGAAAATATTGTGGTAGCTTCAAGCAAACTAAGTGGTGTTTTTTAGTGAATAAATAAGAAAATGAATAATATAATTAGTACAGGAATCCTGGTGTTAATATTGTAATAAATAGAATTTACTTTACATTGTGCCCATATCTTCAGTGTGCCATACATTTTTGTAGTGACAAAAATAACTTCTGTTGTATAAATTGTCAAGGACAAAGCTGCAGGTTTTACAGCTGGGCAGTGCCAGTTGAGGCTTTTGCATGGGGGAAAGGATGTAACTTCTTGTGAAGCACCAAAATGAAAAGTTATGGGGTGTCTTGAACTCCTACTTCCCCTCCCCAGCAACCCTTGACAGCAGCCTGACTTATAAATTGTTCTCTAGATGGTTTCCTAGTTACACTCCATTGAGATGAATGGGGCATTTCATCACACTGTTTGCAGACTCTCACACCCAGCACTTTACATTTGGTTCATGTCAGGAAAGTTTTCTTTGCAACTAGAAATGGTATGGCCTGAATATTCTAGGTTCATAAGATGAAATCCTGGTGCCACTGAAGTAAATGGCAACACTTCCATTGGATGTCAGAATTTCACGCATATATTTTAAGGCGAGGGACCACAATGATAATTTAGTAAGAGCTCCATCATAATACAGGCCATAAGATTTCAGTGCAGTAGTAATTTCTGCATCAAGACGAGAAGCTCAGTACACCTTCTTAAGCTTACACTGTGAGCCAGCAAGCCAGATTGCCTAATGGCCAGTGCCTGTGCTTTGCTTTCTTCCTGAGGGCTATAAACAACAGTATAATGTTGCCAGTTACAACTTACCCCACAGCACTTTCTAAGCAAACACTTTTATTCTGAAGGTAAAAGCATTACAGAGAAAACCTATTAAAAAAAACAGAATTAAACACAAAATATGCCAGGGTCACTCACCAGTCTTATGGGGTCCTATTAGATCAAAGTTTTTCCAACCCATTGGCAAAGGTTGGAGCCCCCCTTCAGCAGAAGGTCCTGTCCATTTGCTGGATCAGAAAGAAGGCCCTGTATCAGTTCAAGCTCTTCCTTTTATACCAAAAGCCCTTTCTTTGTTGTCTTGTCTGCAACACCCCAACCTGGAGTCCCTCCACCTCATGGCATGGAAACTCCATGGCTGAACCAGCTTGAACTGCAGTGCTCGGACTCTGTTAGGGAAGTTCTGTTGGGGAACAGAAGCGCTCCATTCACTCAACATACCTGGCGAAGCGGAAGCATTTCTCCATTTGGTCCCTCCCCACAGAAGCCTCTATTGCCCTTGTGCTAGATTACCTCTTGTATCTGAAGCAACAGGGGTTGGCAATATGATCTATTAAGGTGCATCTGGCGACCATCTCGGCCTTCCACCCGTTGTGGCAGGCAAGTCAGTCTTTAGCAATCCCATGGTGGACCGGTTTCTTAAGGGCTTGAATAGACTTTACCCCCAGGTGAGGCAGCCCGTTCCTCAGTGGGATCTTAACCTGGTCCTTTCTGAACTCATGGATCCCCTTTTGAGCCCCTGGCGACCTGCCCCTTATCCCACCTTTCCTGGAAGGTGGCCTTTCTGGTGGCCATAACCTTGGCCAGAAGGGTCTCCAAGCTCAGAGCGCTGACTTCCAAGCCCCACTACTCAGTCTTTTACAAGGACAAGGTGCAGCTATGCCCTCACCCAGTGTTCCTACCCAAGTTAGTATTGCAATTTTACGTTAACCAGGACATATTTCTACCGGTAGTCTTTCCTAAATCTCATGCCAACAACAAAGAGCGAGCACTCCATTCCCTGGACGTCGGGTGTGCCCATGCCTTCTACATTCAACGCACAAAGCTGTTTCGTAAGTCACCACAGCTTTTTATTGCAATCGCCGAGAGGATGAAAGGGCTTCCCATCTTGTCCCAGCGCATCTCATCATGGATCATGTCCTCCATCAGAACGTGCTATGACCTGGCTAAGATCCCAGCTCCAGCGTTGACAGCGCATTCCACAAGAGCGCAGGCCTCTTCCACTGTGTTGCTCGCACAAGTCCCCATTCAGGACATATGCAAGGCAGCAACGTGGTCTTCCATCCACACCTTCATAACGCACTATGCCATCACTCAACAGGCAAGGGACGATGCAGCCTTCGGCAGGGCATTACTGCAATCAGCAACTTGGTGAACTCTGACCCCTCCTCCGTGGAAACTGCTTGGGAGTTACCTATTGGAATGGACATGAGCAATCATTCGAAAAAGAAAAGACGGTTACCTACCTTTCATAACTGTTCTTCGAGATGTGTTGCTCGTGTCCATTCCAAATCCCGGCCACCTCCCCTCTGTCGGAGTATTCCGGCAAGAAGGAACTGAGCAGGCAGTGGGTCGGCAGGGAGCTATATACACTGCCATAAAGGCACCACTCCAGGGGGCCTCACAGCCAACCCAGCGGGTACCACTAGGGTAAAAAACACCCGATCGTGCATGCAGCGCGCTCACACACCGATTGGAATGGACATGAGCAACACATCTCGAAAAACAACAGTTACCAAAGGTAGGTAACCGTCTTTTGTCAGTGATGGAGAATCTACTACGATCCTTGGTAAATTGTTCCAGTGGTTTAAAATGTATGCCTAATTTCTAATCTGAATTTGTCTAGCTTCAACTTCCAGACACTGGCTCATGTTATACCTTTCTCTGCTAGTTTGAAGGGCACATTATTAAATATTTGTTCCCCATGTAGATACTTATTGATTGCAATCAAGTTACACTTAACCATCTCTTTGTTAAACTAAATAGATTGGGCTTTAAGACAGTTTTTCTAATCCTTTAATCATTCTCATGGCTTTTCTCTGAACCCTCTCCAATTTATTAACATCCTTCTTGAATTGTGGGCACCAGAACTGGACACACTCTTCCAGCTGCTGTCGCATCAGTGCCAAATAGATAAAATAACCTCTCTACTCCTACTTGAGATTCCCCTGTTTATGCACCCCAGGATCATGTTTGTCACACTTGGAGCTCATATTCAGCTGATTTTCCACCAGTCCCACAAAATCTTTTTCAAAGTCAGTGTTTCACAGGATAGAGTCCCCCATCTATAAGAATGGCCTACATTCTTTGTTCCTGGAGGTATACGTTTACATTTAGCAATATTAAAAAACACATTGTTTGCTTGCGCCCAGGTTACCAAAACATCCAGATTGCTCTGAATCAGTGACTTGTTCTCTATTTATCACTCCCACAATTTTTGTGTCAACTAAGTGATCTAATGGTCCCTACTGGCCTTAAAATCTATGAAATATATTCTACAAGGTTTTAATACACTCCTGGTGCACAGAGGGAGAAGTTACAGAAAATTGCTACTGCTCAAGCTTGGCAGGTGACACTGAAACTGAGATATCAGAGTCCACCACAAGGACTGTTTGCAAGATTATTTTTTTTAACTAATATTTTATACTAGATGTTAATGGTGGGTGGGAAACCTGAAATCTCAAGAATGTGTTTTTTAGGTCATTAAGTAAATAATGACTGAACTGACCTACATTATTTATTTTGGCATTTTTAATAAAAGGTTTGATAAACTATATTTGATTTAAGTACACAGATTGGGGTGGAAAGAGTCTGTAATGGAAACACAGAGATGCTGAACTACTGAAAAATGTCATATCAGTGGCCCTTGTACTATATAACTGTAATTGACAATGTTACATGAATATTAGTGATCAAATGGAACTTACGAATCCGGATCAGAGTTAGGAGACATTATATATTGTTACGGACATTTTTAAAACTATCACAATTAAATTTATTACAGTGAACAGTATTTTGATAGACAAGCACACCTATGATTTCTTCTTGTAAAGTGTTTGGACTATTCTTATGGGGCAAGATTTTCAGTGCTAAGAGAAATAATTGGTACAACTCTTTTGCAATGGCCTGTGTAGATTCTGAATGTTATATATAGTCCATCTGTGAGCAACTGCAAACTTTGTGTCAAGTTTTTGATATTTGTGGAGAGGTTGTAATGATATGAATTCTTTAGTTTTTCTATTTGTGCCTCATGAGGCTTGTAAAACATGCCTTAAAATGCTATCTAAAGCTTGACTAACCAAATATATTCCAAGAATGGATTGACTGACTGTTCAGAAACAGATTTAGGTCCAAATCCAGCTTACTTTATTCACAAGAGTAACCCTGTTGACTTCTGTGGGACTACTTGCATGAATAAAGGGAGCAGGACTTGACTTCTAGCATTTATCCTGGCAGATGCATGTGCATTCTTTCTTTACAGAGGTCAATTGTTCTTTAATTTAATTCAACTTAAATTGTTGGGTTCATGTTTATGTATATCTGGTGGAGGATGGGTGTGGCAGGGAGATGTTTGATATGTTAATTATGTAACATATATATACTCTTTAGGAAAGACCAGAATCTCTTATCTCCAGTGAATTGTTGGTACTTACTCCTAAACCAAGTGAGAAGAGAAAGCAAAGACCATGCAACTTTGAGTGATATCTATCTGAACAACGTTATCATGCGCTTCATGCAGATAAGTGAGGATTCCACCAGGATGTTCAAAAAGGTAATATATATCATGTTGAATTTTAGTTACCATTGAAAGGCAAGTGTCTAAGAGGTAGAATTTTAAGGGAAGATTCAGCAGTGTAGTAACATAATCTGCTTTAGCATATTAATAGATTTTTTATGGCATTTTTCACAGGGAAAATTCTTACCACAAAT
Organism: Trachemys scripta elegans; assembly: GCF_013100865.1. Taxonomy (NCBI): domain Eukaryota; kingdom Metazoa; phylum Chordata; order Testudines; family Emydidae; genus Trachemys; species Trachemys scripta. Next base: position 59,960,364 of record NC_048298.1, read on the forward strand.
GTAGTGGGGAATGTACTATCTGATGGTGACCTCAGGAACTGAACTGCTTTAAATTCAGGAGGTGAGGAAGAAGCCCTCTTCTTTGCTCAAAAGTGTATTGTGTAGTCAGGCAGGAAGGAAAAAACGGTTCAACCTAGAAGTGACAAAAGAATGTTGTTGTATTATTATCAGAAATGCTGTATGGCCATGGTGGTTCTTCATGTACATGCAGCTGTGTATTCCACTTAGGTGTGTGGGTGCCCAACTCATTGGAGCCAGATAATTTTGCCTGACAGTACTCGTAAAGGGGCAGCGCTTGTGCCTCATGGCCATAGTTCCTGCCTTGGCTATATGAGGCAGTGCTGCCTCAACCCCCACTCAGTTCCTTCTTATCACCAGTGGCTGGAGTTGGAGCTCTGTGTTGTTTTCACCCCACAATCCCTCTATTTCTTAGTGACTTTTCTAGTTGTATTGAGTTAATTAATACCCTTAGTATTGTATTAGTGTTAGTTTAAGTATTTCCCTGATGATGCTCTCAGCAGGGTTTAAACATTGTCCGTTGTGTGGGGGACCGGTCCCCAACAATGATCCACACACACACAGTGCTTACCGTGCTTAGGGGAAGCCCACATCGAGGAGCAGTGTTGGATTTGCAGATTGTTCTCCAAACGAATTCAGGTGGCGAGCGATCTTTGTCTAAGCAGCATCTGCTTGAACAGGCCGGCCTGTTCAGCCTGCTTCGGCACTGAGGTCCTCATCAGATCAGAGGTCACCCTCGGGTTCTGAGAGTGCTGCCGTTCCATGCTCTGGAACTGGTGCCTCTCCAAAGACACAGAGGAGTCATTCCCTGTCGAGTGTGCTGAGGAAAAAGTCTCTCCAGGTTCCATGGTGATTCATCTGCCTCCTCCAGAAGAAGCATGTATCAGCACGGTCACGCAGGATGGAGTAGGTCCCATCAATCATTCCCTGATACCAGGCAGTGAGGTCAGACCCTTACCATCAACTCCAGTTTCGGCCCTGGGTCTTCCATTTAGTCTGGTGCCAACAAGGGTAATGCAGCATCATCTGTTTCTGCGCCAACGGACCTCCCCTGCCTTCATGTTCCATCCTCTCCCTTGGTCCAGGACTTTGCCAGTGCTGCATCATTTATAGCCCCATTGGCTGAGCAGGCCACTGAACCTGTGGGTCTGTTGGCACCATACATCAGTGTTACCCGTACACAGTCAGTGGAGGTGGGGCTGAGGCTAGGCTCGACCTCCTCAGTACCAGGAATTTTTTAGCACCCCTGCTGTCAGCTTCATTTTCATCCCAAAACAATTCTGTGGTGACTTACTCTTCCTCTCCTTCAGTACCAGAGGATTTCAAGGAGCACTAGAACCTTTTGTGGTGCGTGGCTGCTTCTTGGGTATTCAAGCAGAGTTCCTGTAGGAGAACACCCATGCGTTGTTGAATATCCTACAATTGTCTGCCCTGGAGAGATGCCCTCCCTATTAACAATGCACTCCTAGAGCCTGCTAAGATTCTCTGGAGTATGCTGGCTTCGGTACCACCTATAGCAAAGCACATGGAAAACCACTACCTCGTTCCAGTGCAGGGATTTGCGGGTTTTTACTCCCATCCAGTCCCAAATTCCTTGGTCATAACCACGGTGAACAATAGAGCTTGGCAGGGCAGATTTATGTCCACTCCCAAGAATAAGGATGCTAAATTAATGGACCTGATGGGTAGGAAGATTCATACCACCTCCTCCTTGCAGATGCGGATTGACAACCAGAACGCATTGCTGTCCAAGTACAAGTTTGTCAATTGGCCAGCTATGTCTAAGTTTGTAGGTTTTCTGATTTTTCTTGTGCTGTCAGTTCAGCTTCCCATACCTTTTCCTCTTCATCCCAACTTACTCAGACAGACTCCAGTCGCACCTTGCATCCCGTGCTCAGCTCACTGTATCTCACAGTGTGGCTGCATCATGGCTGAATGAGAAGGAAATGCGGTGTTTGGTGGCTGTTCAACAAGTCCTACTCAACAGTAGCAAGCCCTCTACCTGAATGGCCTATTCAATGAAATGGAAGCGGTTTTTAGTATGGTTGTTGACCCCTGGAATTCAACCGACGCTGGCTTCTATTCAGGACATTTTGCAGTATTTGCTGCACCTTCAATCATTGGGCCTTGCGCGTAACTCATTGACATACAACTGGCAGCGACATCAGCATTTCATCTCTCCATTCAGGGAATACCAGTCTTTTCCAGTGCCATGGTAACAAGATTATTAAAAAGCTTCTTCGTCTCCATCCTCTGGTCCGAGAGCTGGTTCCTCTGTGGGACCATGGTCCTAGCGGCTTTAATGGGACCTCCGTTCGAGTCCCTGGCATCGTGTCCCTTTCTGCTTTTATGTCAGAAGACTGGGTTCCTGGTAGTGATAACATCCTCAAGGAGAGTCTGTGAGTTGCAGGCTCTGATGGCAGACCTCCTTATACACAATTCTCCAAGGACAAAGTGACAATGACCACACCCAATTTTTTTGTCTAAAGTGGTTTCTCAGTTTCATTTGACCCATGCAGTAACTGTGTTCTTTTCTAAGCCACATTAATTTTTGGAAGAGCAGCGTCTTCAGACACTAGATGACACTAGAGGTCAGGTCTAGCCTTCTATCTGGACAGGACTAAACTATTTCGTGTTTCACCTGGACTGTTTGCGTCATATGCAGATCGTATGAAGGGACAAGCAGTCTCTTCACAGATGATCTTTAAATGGATGACATCCTGTATTAAGACTGCATATGAAATAGCTTTGGCTACACTTCCTTAGTAAGTGCAAGCTTGTTCTACAGGAGTGCAAGTAACATCAATAGCGTTCCTCAGTGACATTTGCAGGGCTGCTGTGTGGTCATCCATCCATACATTTATGGACCATTATACCATTAACTCATCTTCCAAGCGGATGCAAGTTTTGGCAGGGCAGTCCTACAATCCTTGCTTAGGTAGATTCCGAGCCCCGCTTCCTGGGGGGATGCTGCTTGTGAGACATCTAAGTGGAATACACGCTGCATCTACTCGAAGAAGAAGAAACAGGATTGGTGTCTAGTCTCTGGGCATTCGGTGTGAAGGAACTGAGGGGGATTGGGATGGTGCCATCTCAAATAGGCAGGGGAGGGGCTATTGCCATGAGGCGTGAATGCTGCCCCTCTGTGGGTACGGCTAGGCAAAATTCTCCAGCTCTGATGTTCTGGGCTGCACACGCCTAAATGGAATACACGTCTGTATCACATCTCATCTCAAAGAACTCCAATTACAGTAAGTAACCGTTTCTTCTCTGCCGTGAGAGCGTCTCTGATTCAAGCAGAAGGGTCTTGGGTTCCAAGAATTAGACTTGTGATCAGTTTGTCACAAAGGTGATGCCTGGAGATAGGGAAGTAGCCATGTGCTATGTTTCCCATAGAAGACTCCCTCCCCCATATTGAATTTTTGTTTAATTACATAGTTATTGGGATTTCAGTGAAACTTCTTTGTAAAAGTTTTACAGGTATTTTGTTTAAAAGATTAATAGCTTCATGATAAATACATAGTGCAGCTTCCTCTTTGGATAAGAAGGGACAGTAAGGCAGCCTCAGTTTGATGTTTGTGAGTGGAGTCTTTAGCCATCATCAGTAGTGTGTTCTACAATAAAACAGAATGTAAATGCATGATCATCAGTCCCTGTGTGATTCTGTAGGCATTGATCCTGGGTATTACAAAACTGAGTTCCAAAGAATTAAGGTTCAAGATATACAGTCACTGATTGAATGATGGTGTTTCCTACTGGCATTCAGGATGCATGATTTCTGGTTCCAGAAGAGGCTCTCATTTGACACACTCCTGAAAGTTCCTGTTCCACTGGACAAACAGAGGCTGTAAATGGGGATGGATGCAGCTGGACCCAAGAGCTACTTAGAGAATGTAGAAGAAGAATGAGGAGGAAAGGGGGTGAAAACAAATTCATGTAATATGATGATGTGCAATAAAACCTGTGGTAGAAATAAAACTAAACTAAAATTAATTGCTTTCTCACTCTTCCAATATCTTGATGACAGAATGTTCTGTCAGATGCATGAATGTGTTGTACACAAACCACTATTTTTGCTAATATGGAAGATATACAGCTGTTGAACAACTAATCAGGAAAGCATTTTTAATCCATTCCAGCAAATAATATATATGCTTACCTCTCATTGACTTCAATGGGAATGCCATAAGTAGAAGGGTTTCAGTACTGGGCCCATTGTAACATACACAGGTGGATGAATTTAAAGAATTAAGACTGAAATTTCATAAGAGGAAATTTCTGAGCTTTTCATAAATATTGATATCTGAAGCTAATACTGGAGCCTAATCTACACTAAAACCCTTTTAGAGCAAACACAGCTTATACCTGCCAATATAATTGCATCTATACTAGGGCTTTTGCGAGCATAGAAATGTTGCCAAAAATCACACCCCTAATTGATGTTGCCACAGGAGCAAAAATTATAGTGCAGACCTCATCTTTATCATTTAATATTTTTCTTTTTCAGAAACATTTACAGACAAGTTCTGCTGCTAAATAATTTGAAGATTTTAGTGTTTACTTGCTGTGTCTAAAAATTAAATTAACTGCCTGTGAATCAAGTCTACGTAAGCAGTAGTTTTTGCTGAAAAGGTTACTGCTGGCTTGTAGCAATCACCTTGATTATTTAAGCATCCTATCACCAGCTTCTATGTTGCAATTTTGAGGATGACAAAAAATGGCAGGGGGAGTGAGTATTATAAAGCATTCATTTTATTGTATAATTGAGATATCCCTCTGGAGTCAGGGTGTATTTTTGGATGGTCCATAAATCATTAACCCTGACCTAGTTTTAAAGATACTTTGACTATTATAGAAAATTATGCTGATTCACCATACTCACTGGGCTTTCCTGCCTCTCTTCACTACCTCTCAAGCAAAACAACCGCCCTATCTTTTGTTATGCTGTTCTCCCTGCAGCCACAAGTAAACTCCATATTGAACTACAGTTTGTTTTGTTTGCTCAGAAATTCTTCATTTATTAATCTTTTGATGTGTCCTTAGTCTTCCCTAGTAGTTTGATACTTATCATATAACATAAGTGTGTGTGTTTAATAGAAAGAACACCAGAAGATGAACACAGTAGTTCCAAAATGAAATAGCGGATATCAATCAATATCTGTGGGACAGACTTTTTGTTCTGCAATATAAACCACAAGTCTTCCCTGGATAGGAGGCACTTCTTACTTACAATAAAAGTATGTCGTGTAGTTGTAGTCATGTCGGTCCCAGGATATTAGATAGATAGAGAGATAAGGTGAGTGAAGTAATGTCTTTTATTGGACCAATTCGGAGTACCTTTTCCAGACTTGAAGAAGAGCTCTGTGTGGCTAGAAAGTTTGTCTCTCTCACCAACAGAAGTTGGTCCAATAAAAGATATTACCTCACCCACCTTGCCTGTCTTGTAATACAAGGAAATACAGCAATTAGAATGCATATCTAAAGATATATCTTGATAACAGGTCATGCTTTCACTAAATAACTTGTATTATACAAATATCAGGGAGTAGCCGTGTTAGTCTGTATCCACAAAAACAACGAGGAGTCCGGTGGCACCTTAAAGACTAACAGATTTATTTGGGCATAAGCTTTTGGGGGTAAAAAACCCACTTCTTCAGATGCATGGAGTGAAAATTACAGATGCAGGCATTATTATACTGACACATTTAGAGAAGGGAGTTACCTAACAAGTGGAGACCCAGTGTTGACAAGGCCAATTCAATCAGGGTGGATGTAGTCCACTCCCAATAATTGATGAGGAGGTGTCAATGCCAAGAGAGGAAAAGTTGCTTTTGTAGTGAGCCAGCCACTCCCAGTCCCTATTCAAGCCCATATTTATGGTGTTGAATTTGCAAATGAATTTTAGTTCTGCAGTTTCTCTTTGAAGTCTGTTTTTTGGAGTTTTTTTGTTCAAGTATGGCTACTTTTAAATCTGTTATAGAATGTCCAGAGAGTCTGAAGTGTTCTCCTACTGGCTTTTGTATGTTGTTATTCCTGATGTCCAATTTGTGTCCATTTATTCTTTTATGTAGAGACTGTCCGGTTTGGCCAATGTACATGGCAGAGGGGCATTGCTGGCACATGATGGCATATATCACATTGGTAGATGTGCGGGTGAATGAGTCCCTGATGGTGTGGCTGATGTGGTTGGGTCCTCTGATGGTGTCGCTAGAGTAGATATGGGGACAGAGTAGGCAATGAGGTTTGTTACAGGGATTGGTTCCTGGGTTAGTGTTTCTGTGGTATGGTGTGTACTTGCTAGTGAGTATCTACTTCAGGTTGGGGGGCTGTCTGTAAGAGAGGACTGGCCTGCCTCCCAAGGTTTGTGAGAGCGAGGGATCATTTTCCAGGATAGGTTGTAGATCGTTGATGATGTGCTGGAGAGGTTTTAGCTGGAGGCTGTATGTGATGGCCAGTGGTGTTCTGTTGTTTTCCTTGTTGGGCCTGTCCTGTAGTAGGTGACTTCTGGATATCTGAAGAAGTGGGTTTTTTACCCATGAAAGCTTTTGCCCAAATAAATCTGTTAGTCTTTAAGGTGCCATTGGACTCCTCATTGTTTTTGTATTATACAGTGGCTTTTAGTTTACTCTTAATGCATCTTATTTTCCTGTTAAGTCCTTAGATGTGTTTATTTGGTAAGGGAGACTGAAAATAAGCATGTAATCTCTTCCCAATTTAATTAAAATAAGTCCTCCTTTTATTCATGCTTTTACCACAGTTGCACAATTAATTCTGTGACACTGACAAACATAAAAAAACCTATAGAAAAAGAGAGCTGGAATAATTAGATTAATCTGTCTCTGGGCCTTGGTCTGGCTCCTTGATTTCAAAGCCTTCTCTGTCTAGGCTGCAGCCGTTGGTTTGTGTGTCTTGTTTCTAAGCAGAAGTTCATACAGGTAGGCTCCGATTAGTGCTTAAGGTACACTGACGTTTATTCATTTTTTCAGCAGCAATATCAGGCAGTTACATGATTGTAATGTCCTTTTAGATCATAGAAAGCTCCAGGAGGTTTTACCTTATTAATTATAATCTTTCGGTTTAAATGCTATAGAGATACCCAGTTATAGCATTTTGTGCCCAAAGTTACAAGAGCATATTACTTCAAGTCTTTGGGCCCATGAGCCTCGCTTCTTTGTCAAGAGGAAAATTAGGACAGTCCTAGAGAACAGAAAGAAACAAATCAAAAGAAGTAAAAGATGGAAAACTCCTGAGGAGCTTTAACCAATATATATGGCTTGGAAATGTTCAGTTGTGTACATAGCTTATGGTATGTTGCATATTTGTTTGGTATAATGAAATGATAAACAGTACTATTCAGGATCATATGGAGACAGCCTGTGTTTGAACTTGAACAAATGGTCCTTGTAAAAGCAACAGAACTGTTTTTTCAGCAGAGAATGTCACATCCTGGAGGTCTTTCCTTGATTGCTTAGGCTTTATATTCCTCTTTCATAACAAGAGACATCAAGCAGCTGTCCATGGGCAAGTCTCCAGGTCGCAATGGCATTCTACCTGAAGTGTACTAATGTGGAGGTGCCATATGAGAAGCTATAAAAACAAATACACCTAGAAATCAAGTCAATACTAGCTGAACGCTGATCTGTTGAAGCAACAGGAGAGAAGAATCCGTCCATAACAAGAGATAAGAACTCAGGCCTTTAATGTTAGAAGCCCTGGTCCCAGAGAGCCCTGCTTATCCTATATCCAGATTTAATACACAGGAACATTTAAATTAAACCTTCTCCACAGAGGTTTGCCACCTTCCTTATTCAGTCTTAGGGCTGGCATACACTGAAAAGTTACATTGCTATAGCTACATCTCTGAGAGACGTAGGTAGGCTGGCTTAACCCCCAGTGTAGACAGCACTAGGTTAGAAGAATTCTTCTTGACCTAACTAATGCCCCTCAGGGAGATGGATTACCTATAGCAATGGGAGAACCCCTTCTATTGCTGTAGTGAATATCTACATTGACGTGCTCCTAGACTTTAAGGTCAGAAGGGATCATCGTGATCATCTAGTCTGACCTTCTACACATTGCAGGCCATCCACCCACTCCTGAAATAGATCCCGAACTTCTGGCTGAGTTACCGAAGTCCTCAAATCATGATTTAAAGACTTCACGTTACAGAGAATTCACCATTTACACTAGTTTAAACCTACAAGTGACCCATGCCCATGCTGCAGAGGAAGGTGAAAACCCCCCAGAGTCTCTGCCAATCTGACCCAGGGGAAAATTCCTTCCCAACCTCAAATATGGCAATCAGCTAGACCCTGAGCATGTGGGCAACACCCACCAGGCACATACCTGAGAAAGAATTCTCTGTAGTAACTCAGAGCCTGCCCCTTCTAATGGCCTGTGTCGAGTCGTTGGGGATTTTTGCAACTGGCATTCACCGACTGGCCATATGCCATTGTAGGCAGTCCCATCATACCATCCCTTCCAAAAACTTATCAAGCTCAGTCTTGAAACCAGTTAGATTTTTGCCCCCACTGCTTCCCTTGGAAGACTGTTCCAGAACTTCACACCTCTGATGGTTAGAAATCTTCGCCTAATTTCAAGCCTAAACTTGTTAATGGCCAATTTATATCCATTTGTTCTTGGGTCCACATTGGTGCTTAGCTTAACTAACTCCTCTCTCCCCCTTGTATTTATTCCTCTGATGTATTTAGAGAGAGCAATCATATCTCTCTTAAGTCTTCTTTTGGTTAGGCCTAACAAGCCAACCTCTTTGTCTTCTTTCATAAGGTAAGTTTTCCGTTCCTCAGATCATTCTAGTAGCCCTTCTCTGCACCTCTTCCTGTTTGAATTCATCTTTCTTAAGCAGGGGAGACCAGAATTGCACACAAACTATTCCAGATGAGGTCTCACCAGTGCCTCGTACAATGGTACTGACACTTTCCTGTCTCTACTGGAAATCTGGTGCTATAGGGCCACAGCTGTGCCACTGTAGCATTTTAAGTATACACATAGCCTTAATTTATTAGTGGAGATTCTGCTGCAGCTTCCCCCTTAGACGAAACAGTAATGGTTACTAGAATAATTGTGTCCCATAATGTGTATTATGGGAAGTGCAGCATCTTCCAGGCACACTGACATCATTTTTTTCTCAGACTGTTATTTCCAGGAACTGATTCCACTGCAGATTATCTCCTTTTTGTCTGGTATCATCTTATATGTTTCTGCCACTTTTTCTCAACAGTGAGGTCAAAAGCAGCAATTTTTTTTCTGTAATTAGTTCTTTCTCAGAAGGAAGAAGGGATGGGAAATTCAGGAGACCTCTTTAAAAAGCCTCAAGACCCAAAATGCCTGACAAATACAACATAAGGAAATATTTCAAGAGGAAACTCTGGAAATGATACTTGTAAAGTCAAGGGATGATCAAGCATCAGTAAACTTATTTGCACATTTCTATGGGGAGGGGACTTATTTGTGGGAGAGGAGACATCCTGTTCCAAAAGTAGTAAGTCCTGATTATGAAACTGATCTCCTTTTTTTTCCTGTGTAGGTTTTCAGGTTCAAAATTGGGGTAGTTTAATCTAATTCAGTATTTCCAACTCTCACTATTTGATCATGACTCTAATAATTTTGGGAGGTGTTGTTTACCTGTCTCATGAAAACATGTTGAAAGACTGCCAACTCCTGAATTTTACCTTCTTCAAAATGGTCACTGTCTTCTTTTTACTGTCAATGGGTCTGTTATGAGCTGGGTGAAAACCTGTTATGGATTGAACTAAAACTGTATTCACCCTGATGTGTGAACATGCCCTTCACTGAAGATAGTTGAAGAAAATACTTAGAGGGGGCACACCTAAAACAAGTCCTAATGGAATCTGCCCAGAAACTAGCACCAGGTGGGTGGAGGGTTCCACTGGATACAGTGACCAAGTGTGGGAGGAGAGGTAGGTGGGAGAACACACCACAAACTGAGAACAGACAGTTCCTCTAGAGGGGCAGGGCAAGAGTGAATAGCAAAAAAAGCCAAGCACAGCTTGAGTACAGTGTGACCATGGAAAAAGAGAGAACTTCCGAGTTTATTGGATGAACACGCTTGGGGCTCTAAGCTAACAAATTGCTCCCTTTGTTATTGATTTCTCATGCATTTGGAGAAGCAGGACTCTGTACATTTTGTAAATAAACAAGATTGCATAAAAGAAAATACCAGACTCCATCAATTTCTACTTCCAACTGGCACATCCCCAGGGTCCCAGAATTTGACTGGTTGAAAAGGGGTTGAAAATGGGAATAGGTCTGAAGCCAGCAAGATGGCTGCCATTTTCCTACAGTCTGCCTGCATATGGAAGTGAGGGTGCCCTTTATAAAGTTGGCTGCCACTAATTCATAATTGAGGTTCGGTGTACTGGATGAATCCTGAACTAATTGTATCACCATTTTGTAAAATAGGAAAAACATTGGAATTAGGTGGAGAGCTCGCTGAAACTTGGGTTTTCTGATTCATGGGAAATTTCAGTATGGTGAAATTTGCGTTCTGATTTGGAACAAAACCAACCAATTTTACAAAAATTTCCCATGAACTGGAAATTTAAAAAAAGATGTTTGGGAAACATTGTCACATGGTGTTTCCGAAAGGAAGTATGCTCCCTTGGACCCGACAGCTGCTGGCTGAGACTGATAAGAATCAACTTTAGTCAGCAACTGCGAGGGCGGTTGGGGTCTGCAGCTCCATGGCAGCCCTGCTATGTGGACTGTCCTGAGGCCAGATACCCCCAGCTTCCTGGGCCAGCTGGCTCACCAAGCTACAGGAATCTGACAGCACAGGAAGACAGCTGGCCTGGGATTCTGGAAGCTCTGGGGTCCCTAGTCCCAGGACAGTCCACATGGTTGGGCTGCCCCAGAGCAATGAACTCTGGTAGCCCAGAGTTCCTTGCCCTAGGGCAGTCTGCATGCATCCAATTTAGCGCTTAAGCTTTTCTGCCTTTTAGTTGCCAGCATATAAAAGCAATACAGATTGCAATTTGTTGTGCAAAATGAACACCACCATAAGACAGAACCTCAAACAGCAGAGCTGAAACCTATTAAAATGCTGTGTTCTTGCAGATCTTGTCAGGCAGATGGGGCAGATGTGCTTCAATTGAACAATAAAGGAATAACAAAAACCAACAAATGTGAAGAGTATCTCACAGAACATTTATAAAATGATACTGACTGTTGCTGTGTTAATAAGCAACTGCATTAATACATATACACAAAAACTTTAACCAGATTTGTGTATTTATAATTTATAAAAACTTAATTTCTTTGGACAGAAACCATAATGAGCTGAGACGACCATATCTCCAGTGTTTACAGTAAAAGAGGTTGGGAAGTGAAGCACAATAAATATTTAAGTTCCATAATCTTGTAATTAACCGGAAATATGACTACCTGCCAGCTCTAGTTGAAAATTATAAAAACACAGGATATATAGAGAATCTCTGCATCATTTTCTTCTCATTAAGATTTAAAGGAATTACATTTAACAATTAAAGGCTAGATAAGCGATTAATCACTCAAACTGGTAGATCTGGGCCAATTTTACCCTGGTTTAGCTATCTGTCTATAGTGAGTCACTACAGCTGGTGGTGTATTTTTAAGACGGCTTATATATGACCTTTTCTGAGAGTAACAAACCGAATCATTTAAGAGAAATATTTCATGAACAGTGTCACTGAATGCTGTAACTGATGGTAAAATAACATGTCCCAAACATAGATGTTACAGCATTCCAGGAAAAATTCAGCATAATCAACTATAAAATTGAAATGAAAACCAGTCAAATAATAATTTTGGGTTCAGTACTGCTCCAGTTGAAACTGCTGGAAATACTTGCGCTGAGTCAGTGGGAGCCGGCCATTAGTGTGTAGTAAAATGTTAGGTGTATGAAACGCAAACAATAAATCTAATGAAATCTTGATATGCTATCATTATGCGTATATGCCAGTGCTGTTTAGTGTTTGATGCAACTGTCATTAGAGAGAGCAAAACATGTATTGTTTGGGTTTCAAAATTTGTTGGCAATCATTGTTTTCTCTTGCAGTTTTAAACATTAAGTATTAGACTTTCTGTTTCCCCAAAAACAATTGCCACCTCCCCCATGTCAAGTAGTACAAAATAGGTTTTATATTAGGCCCCCCTCTTGAATATGTGTATGCCTGTGTTTAACTAGAAGCATATGAGTAGTCCCATTGATTTACAGGTGCAGGGCACTAATTTGTACATTTTCTGGATACATTGATATTTACTGTACCAATTAAATTAGGAACAATAAATATATAGGGGGGCTTACATTTATTGTGACAGAGATTAACACCATTTGAAGACAATCAGTATACTTTGAAACTGGATTAGGTATGACTTTAATTGGGTTAGTAAAAGATGTGTTTATAATTTAACACAAGAAGATCACTATTTAATCCATTCTTATGAGGTTGTATTAAGGCCCGTGATCTTTGCTTTTCTCTACAGTTGTTGGATCCGTTATATCTTGAAAATTTTAAGCACAATGAGGGTTATGCCTCAGTAAATTTCTTGAGGCAAGAGCGAAGACCAAGGCTTCTCAAAGCTTGTTTTTAGGATCTTGAGAGACTGGTAAGAGATACTGACTTAGCTCCAGGAAAAGGTGTGCTGTATCTTGCATACTGTAATTTGGCTTTGCTGAGGATAAACTCCCAGAGGAAGGTAACATTAAAGCACATGAAAGTACTGCAGGAGAGGAGAATAAGTAGCATGACTGAAAATGAGGCGGGAGCTGTTAATAACTGAAAAGAAATGCACTGCACATCTGAGGCACACACACACTATATATTACACACTAAAAGCCTTGTTACTAGCCCCTGGAGCCAGTTTTTCTGGATGTTAAATACTAATGCAAAATGCATTAGTTCTTGAGAGTTAGTCCATTGGACTGCGAGGAGCTAGGGGTTAACAAAATCTCTTCCCTTATTTCTCCCCTCTCGCCCCACACACACAATTACAATGGCTAAGTCAAAAATAAACTGCACATCAGCGCCATTACAAGGTTCACTCTGCTTTGAGCAGTTTCCAACCTCTATCTGTTGGGTTCCCTCTTGTGATGAACTGGTGGAATGGTTACCATATTCTGTATCCCCCTCTAGCCATTACCCTGCACAATTGCTACTCCATGTCCTTTCTTCTCGCCATTCTCTGTCTCTCTGCTGTCCTCAGTCTGTTCTTTTCCTGCTCCTCTTGGTGTTTTTTGTTTTGTTTCTCCTTTTTACTTTCTATTTTATAATTTTAGCTTGCAACTTTTAAAGCTCCATCTCTACAGTGGACTTCCCTGTACCCACCCCTAAGCCCCATTCACCCAAAATCTATGTGCTGCTTGGAGAGAAGAGAGGGGCATGCCAGGGGTGGTCATTGGTAGTTCTATGGAGCTGAGCTACTTGTGAATTTGTGGCTGTGCTGAGAACCGCAGGAGCAGAGGAGAAGTTTGAGCCAGGGAGCTGCTTCCTGACACAGGAGCATATCCCATGGCTAGTTGCTTTAAGGCCCAACAGAAGACCAGTAGGAAAGGCACATAGTTTTCAAAAAGAAGAACAGGAGTACTTGTGGCACCTTAGAGACTAACAAATTTATTAGAGCATAAGCTTTCGTGGACTACAGCCCACTTCTTCGGATGAAAGCTTATGCTCTAATAAATTTGTTAGTCTCTAAGGTGCCACAAGTACTCCTGTTCTTCTTTTTGCGGATACAGACTAACACGGCTGTTACTCTGAAACCTGTCATAGTTTTCAAAGAGCTACCAGATACTTTAACTGCAACAGTGTTTGCAGTGGGCACGTTGTATTGGGTTGCTTTCTCTTTGCCCCTTCCCCCCCTTCAACACACACCCGAAACTAGTCTGGACACTTGCCTGCCAGATTAGGAAACGCTGCTTTAGAATCAACATTACTTTGGGTTTTGATTTGTCAAGTTTGGTATTCAGGCAGTAATGGTGACTGAAAAATATGGATATATTCAGTGGGGGTTGGGGACTGATCTCACCTCAGGGTTTCTCCATGGATTTGTTTCCAACCTCAAGTCCTGCTTTATAGTCTGGCTAGTACCATGTTGTTTAAATACCTTGGTCTGTAAAAAATATTTTTAACACAGGCTGATCATATTTAGTTCCATATGAAAGGTTACCTGAAGGAAAACAGGTCCGAGTTCTGTGAAGTGATGGGTAAGCTCCATCAGAATCACTCTGGGCTACTATAAAGCAGGATTGTTAACTTTTAGCGGTAATGTGCCAAATAAAGCAATGAAAGTTGTTTAGAATTTTTTAGAAAGCTTTTACTGTGTTTCAGACCAATGATTTACAATATGTTGCAATACATCATGTATCTTTACGTGGTGTACTATAAACTCTGTAGCTTGTAGTACTTGCTCTTTAGTTAGAACATAAAATGCATTAGTCTGGATTTTGCAAAGACATTGAAGTAGCAAGCCTTGTTTGCTAGACTTTCAAATGGAAGAACCTACTTGAAGGAGAGATTTGGCATTAAAATATGCCAAACTTTCAAAAGCATAAAGAATGAGAAAGATTATGGTGTATCTGTATAACAGAGCTTTAAAACTGCTATCTAGATGTGGCACTGGATTCTGTTATGCCTTAGTTACCAAGCTGATTGTCTGTTACGCAACATGGATCTTGCTAACCGGTTTCCATCTTTCAGGCTCCCAGAAAATTATCAAAAATCATCTTGCCTTTAAGGCTTCTAATAAAAATTGAAAAATGATGATATAGGCGTGACATAGCTTTAAAACATGGGGATGGCGCGGGGAGGGGAAGCAAATGAAAAATGTTTGTTCCAGAAATTTTGTTTATTTCATTTTCTTGGAAAGTGTACTTGATGGCATGTATCCTCTGGCTCTTTGGGGAATTTGGGTGTAGTATAAAATGTGTGTTCAAGTACAGTTATTCCTACAAGTGTTTCACTGATATTTAAGTATGTCAGTAGCTCTGGATATGAGTTGGTATGCCGCAGGTGATTTTCCTTCATCTTACATATAAGCATATAGTGCTTTTCACAGCTAAAAATCTCAATCTATTATGAGATTAGTTTTCATTTGACTTTTAGGCTAAGTGGTGGTTATCAATTTACTCACAAAAACCAAAAATGTGTTGAGATCCCACACTGTAGTTTAGCTAGATGCTATGATGATAGGCACTAAAGGAAAAATATTACGTAGGCAGCTTGCCAGAATCTATGAATCTTTTACATAGTTGCTTTCCAAAGACTGCTGTACAATTGCCTGCAGCTCTTGCACAGTTGCCACAATTTTCGTCTCACTGAACTGTTACATGGACAAATAACAAAGGAATCTATTTGAATGAGGCTCCAATTAAACTCTCCTGTTTTGACATACTTGCTTTCTTCACTAACCAGTGCCAAGTATTTCTTCTTTATGGGTCATAATGAAAGCAAAGACTCAGTGCAGAAAAGTTAAACAAAGCTGTTTCAGCTCTCTGTTCTGTGGAAAATTATGCAGTTGGTTATCTGTTTCAAAGAGAAACTACAGTTACTGCTTGCATAAATATTTAGATAAAAGCAATAGTTGTATGTACTGAGAAACAAAGGCTACACTCGTGATAGAAATGGATAGGATATCCTAGAATGTTATGTTCCAAGTGGTTTATTATGTCTGTGTATCATAACAGTTGTAAAACAGTATACAATTTTTAAAAAGCATAATAACATTAATCCTAAACTTTAGCCTTTGTGTTGGCACCTAATTTCCTGATACTTCATGGGAATCACACTCTTAAATCACTTCTGGATCTCCTATTAGAAAATTTCTCTCCAGCTGTTGTCTGTCTCCATATCATAGAATCATTAATTTTTAGTGTACAGGAATTCTGTCAAAATGCCATCTTCACAATCTTTATTGCGCTAGCTTTCAAATATGAATGAATGATGAATGCAAATTTCTGTGGAGATTTAAGTGCCTCTTTGTAATAATTTCTTTTTAATTACAGAGCAAAGAGATTGCATTCCAGCTTCATGAAGATTTGATGAAAGTTCTAAATGAGCTTTATACGGTAAGCACATTTAGTTAGCTTCTGTTGCAAGAATTGTTTGTACAAATCAATTTCTGCACACTGTAAGTGTCCCTTTCGATGGCAACCATTGGTTCTGAAATTAGGAGTGGTGCTGCACCCCTTGGCTTAAAGTAATAATAACAAACACTAAATACGTGGTTTCCATCAGCAGCTCCCCCACTATAAAAATTGTTCCAGCACCGCTTATGGCAACTCGCACCAGTAGAAATAGCACAGTATTTTTGTCCAGGCAATGTCCAACCAGTTGTTTTTCCTCTCAATGTGTTTAGCTGAGCTTTATACATTTCCTAAACTAGGTAAATATGCTTAGTGCAGTGCACACCTTATTTATCAGCTGAAATGTTTTGTCTTACATGCCCATTATAGCATTTCCCAATCATTCATAATTTTTGTAAGCATTGATCCTGGAAACACTTACATTGTAAGCATCAAATAGTCCCATTGAAGGCATACCACTATGCCATGTCTTCTAATGAATATTGAATTCTGTCACAGTGTTAACGTTTAAGCATGGGTTTTGTTTTAAGTAGAGCTGTCAAGCGATTAAAAAAATAATCGCGATTAATCGCTCAATGTTAAACAATAATAGAATACCATTTATTTAAATATTTTGGATGTTTTCTACATTTCCAAATATATTGATTTCAATTACAACACAAAATACAAACTGTAGAGTGCTCACTTCATTTTTAATTACAAATATTTGCACTGTAAAAAAACAAAAGAAATAGTTTTTTCAATTCACCTAACACAAGCACTGTAGTGCAATCTCCTTATCATGAAAGTTTAACTTTCAAATGTAGATTTTTTTTGTTACATAACTGCATTCAAAAATAAAACAATGTAAAGCTTCAGAGCCTACAAGTCCACTCAGTCCTATTTCTTGTTCAGCCAATCACTAAGACAAACAAGTTTGTTTACATTTACAGGAGATAATGCTGCCCGCTTCTTATTTACAGTGTAACCTGAAAGTGAGAACAGGCATTTGCATGGCACTTTTGTAGCTGGCATTGTAAAGTATTTACATGCCAGATATGCTAAACATTCGTATGCCCCTTCATGCTTCGGCCACCATTCCAGAGGACATGCTTCCATGCTGATGACGCTCGTTAAAAAAGTAATGTGTTAATTAAATTTGTGGCTGAACTCCTTGGGGGAGAATTGTATGTCTCCTGTTCTGTTTTACCTGCATTCTGCCATATATTTCATGCTATCGCAGTCTCGGATGATGACCCAGCACATGTTCGTTTTAAGAACACTTTCACAGCAGATTTGACAGAATTCAAAGAAGGTACCAATGTGAGATTTTTAAAAATAGCTACAGCACTCGATCCAAGGTTTAAGAAACTGAAGTGCCGTCCAAAATGTGAGAGGGACAAGATGTGGAGCATATTTTCAGAAGTCTTAAAAGAGCAACACTCCGATGCGGAAACTATAGAACCCAAACCAACAAAAAAGAAAATCAACCTTCTGCTGGTGGCATCTGCCTCAGATGATGAAAATGAACATGTGTCAGTCCACTCTGCTTTGGATCGTTATCGAACAGAACCCATCATCAGCTTCGACATATGTCCCCTGGAACGGTGGTTGAAGCATGAAGGGGCATATGAATCTTTAGGGCATCTGACATGTAAATATCTTGTGACGCCAGCTACAATAGTGCCATGTGAATGCCTGTTCTCACTTTCAGATGACATTGTAAACAAGAAGTGGGCAGCATTATCTCCTGCAAATTGTAACCAAATTTGTTTTTCTGAGCGATTAACTGAAGTATGATTGAGTGGACTTTAATGCAGGTTTTTTTTATATATACAGCAGGAGTTAAGTGTGGGAGGGGGAAGGGGGTTGGGGCACGGGATGGGGTGAGGCAGGCTCTGGGTGGCACTTACCTCGGGGGGGCTCCCCAGTAGCGGCAACCTCACTCCGCCCTCCAGAGCTCCCATTGGCCGCAGTTCCCATTGGCTGCGGAGCTGACGCTTGGGGTGGAGGCAGCGCACAGAACTGCCTGCCACATCTCCACCTAGGAGCTGAGCTGTGGGATGTCGCCACTTCTGGGGAGGCACAGAGCCAGGTAGGGAGTCTGCCAACCCGCCCCCCTCCTCCGCCCCAGGAACCCCTTTGAGCACCCCGGGCCGTCCCCACCCCAAGATTTAGTCAGGGGTATATAGTTGAAGTCATGGACAGGTCACAGACTGTGAATTTTTGTTTACTGCCTGTGATCTGTCCATGACTTTTACTAAAAATACACATGACTAAAATGTGGCCCTAGTAATGAACAATAAATAAAACCCATAAAATTATTGCAACCTTTTCAGTGTGAAAAAAGTGAAGGGAAGCAGTTGAATTTGGTTCAGTTAGGTGAAAGGTGGACAGGTACTGATATCTCTCTCCTTTGGTTTGTTCTCTTCCTTGCATTTTTTTTTTTTTTTAATGAAGTGATCAGTTTCCACTTGTACAGTTGTTAAAATTAAAATCTTTGAATGCTGACTGGCATTCAGGTACCCCTATGCACCTCTGAATTCCCTGAATAAGGAGAAGGATTAAAATTTTTAATCCACTGAAAATGGTGTATGAGGAAGGGTTTATAACCTATAGCATAATTGATTATTTTATAAGAAAGGGTCATTAAAATTAAATGACTTTCCAGGTTTAAAAAGCTGCTGTGCTCAAAGATGGGTTAAAGACCATCAGAGAGAAAAAAAGTGAACTAGTTATTAGCTGAAATATCTAGTAACTGCCTCTTTGAGGAACAGGCATGGTCAGTGTAAATAAATTATGTTTTAGGATTTCTATTGGTTGAGTTTCTCAATAAGGACCATATCCTGTAAATAGATATGCTTGGGCACATCCCTGTACCTGTGCAGAGCCCCATTGATTTCAGTCGGGCTCCATGTGGCCTCAGGCATTTGCCCAGGTGTATCCATCTGCAAGACCTAACCCTTCACAAAGACTCCAGCTGGTAGGACCAGAAGCCGCCAAAGCAGGGAATTATCCTCCTTTAGACATTCCAGGCAAACCTTTCTCTGTCCCATAGTGATTGGTTGTTTATTCCAACCCTTCCCCTCTTTCCTCAGTCTTCTCACATCAGCTTCACTCCACTCCTGTCCCACCTCCCCATCACCTGCATCCCCCTGCCTTTCCTTTTCTTTCCGTTTAGCTGACCCCTACGAAGTAAACCCACCCAAAACAAAACTAATCAAAATCATGACACTAATGTGATGTTTGCTGCCATCACACTGTTCACTCTGCTTGTGTGTTCTAACCCTTCCCTCGCCCTACATCTGTCTTGTCTATTTAGACAATAATGTCTCATTGTTTCCTTGCACTCCCCCATCTGTCTGTGTTCATCTGTTGTCTCTTATTTTATACTTAGATTGTAAGATCTCTGATGCAACAACTGTCTTTTTATTCTGTGTTTGTACAGCGCCTAGCACAATAGGGTCCTGGCACATGACTGGGGTTCCCTGGTGCTATGATAATACAAATAATAAATAATCATTAATATAATAATTCTAGCAAGCCTTAAATAACTTTTTTAACTGCAAGTTACTTGTTGGAAAACTTTAATACTCTACCTGGTTATTTTAAGATCATTGGCTGGAAGCAAAATATTATTCCACATCCAAAGGAGAGTTATCTTTTGAATGACACAAGACAGTACCATCCACTCCAAACATTTTAGCAGGAGTTCAGGCAAGCCTGGCCACTCATACTTCCAGAATGCCCAAACTCTTTATACAGTACAACCTCATTTATCCCAAGGTTTTGTGGGACATTCAGAACTTCTTGATAAATGGGTTCTGTTGACTGAGGCTTCTCTATGGGGATCCCTGCTGATTTTTGTTCAAAAATTTATAAATGGAACCTTTAAAAACTTAGGCTTGATCTCATGTGCAGATTGTTGAGTAACTGGTTCAGGAGTAGTTTTGGAAATAGTGCTATACCAGATGCTCTAAGCTTTTTGTATTAGTGAGGGAGCCAGAAACAAAAGACAATTTCAAAACCCTTCATTGGAAATCAAGTCTTGCACGTCTTCCCGGGGAAGTCATTTTTAGCCTGTTCAAGGATGGCCCTCAGAGGACCTGATCTAAAGCCTGCTGTAGTCAATGGGAATATTTCAATTTAGAAAGAAGAAACTAGCCCAAGAGGAAAAATGGAAGAGAGGTCACAAAAGACTCCAAGCTATTTGTCACCCCCTATCGAGTATAGAAAAGGCTTATAATTTTGAAAAATAGCTCTTTTTGCTCAAGGGCATTTTAAGAATTTGAAAGTCTGAGCCTATAATGAAACCCCAAACTCTGACCTTTGAGAGAGACTACAAAGTGATGTTGCTTCGTGTTTAATATGACAAAGCTTAGAACTGAAAAACATGTAAATGAGATGAAATATCTCCAAAATTCAGGCACTCTCTGGAATACTAAAAACCTACTGATGCTTTATGGAAAACAATCTTTTAGAGATCATTATGCTGATTTATACTTTCTCTATTTCTTTTTCCCTGTTTTCATTACTTTGGACGTCTCTATGAAAACAGGATTTTTGTTGCTTAGGATTTCATCTGTTCCTGCTGTTTTCATAGTCACCCTCTATTTGTGACATAATTAGTGTTATGATGTCATAAACAGGATTGCGGTAATAAACAGCAGGAACAGATGTTCTTGGCCTCCAGTGGATACCCAAAGAACCATGTTGATTTTGGGGATACATAGATTCTGAGTGCTGAGTCTCCTTTTTCCCCCCAGTAGGCAAGAAGGGCTTCCCCAGAGGAATGATCTGTTGAAAATCCCACAAGGGAAACTTCAATTTTCCTCTCCCATAAGCCCCTACTTGTGACTTCTTCTGTGGGAGGAGCCATCTGGCCCATTGTGTGAAATATTCTTGTACCTCGTACATGATATTGAAATGATTTGTGCATACAAACGTGTATTATTTCAAGACAAATGGTCTATGTATTTTAATTTATTTCAGTAAAATGACTCAAATTCCCATTGGTTTCTGCACTTGTTCTTATATTATGATTCAAAACATTCTGCAGAAAATAATCAAATATTTAAACTTCATGGTGAAATATTGCAAATTCAGTACATTAAAAGTGACAACTATTTTTAATTATGTATGTACTTTCCTTTTACTGTGCCAGCCAATCAGTGTTTTCATGTTTCCAGCATCCCGGCCCAGCTGCTTCACCGCTCTCTCCTGCTCCACTCTCTACCGTTCCCTCAATCAATGTAGATTAGTAATTAGCACTCTGAGTTTCTTCACAAGTGTATAAACTGTTGGAGCTAAATATCAGATCTGTCACTGCTGATGAGACTAGAAAGGGGGATATAATGTGTTCTGCAAAGGTAAATTCTGGGGCCTAAGAGAGAGGCCTCGATGGTGTCAGTATGTACCTCTATAGATTGTGAATGCTGCACTGGAACCTGAAGGATTGCCCTCATTAAGGGGGGTGTGTGTGTGTGTGTGTGTGTTAGATGAGGTGGGAATATATTTTCAACTCTTGCTGCTGTTTATGTTTAGTTGGAGAGACCAGTTTTCATATATTCCCAGGCCAGAAGGGATCACTGTGGTCATCTAATCTGGCATCCTGTATAACACAGGCCATAGGACTTCCCCAAAAATAATTCCTAGAGCATAGCTTTTAGAAAAACATCCAATCTGGATTTAAAAATAGTTAGGAATGGAGAATCCTTGATGAATTGTTCCAGTGGTTAATTACCCTCACTGTTTAAAAAAAAAAAAATACACCTTCTTTCCTCTCTGAAATTATCTAGCTTCAGCTTCTAGCCATTGGATTGTGTTATACCTTTGTCTGCTAGACTGAAGAGTTCATTATTAAATATTTGTTCCCTGTGTAGATACTTACAGACTGTAATCAAGTCACCCCTTAAACTTCTCTTTAGAGATTGGGTTAATGAAGCAACAGAATATTAGTTTATACTGTAGAGCCTCTTTGCAACAGTAAAGGCTAGAGCTTTAAAAAAATAAATAAACAAAATACTTCCAGGCAGGTGAAAACATAAAAAATCTTGGAATCTGTCATTTCCCACTAGCTCTGCCCATGCTTCATCAAAAGGCTGCAGACAATCCAGTATCCACAATCCATAAAGGTACACACTCATAACTCCCAGGCCAGGCTTTTCAAGATCTGCCCAGATTCACCAAAATGAAGACACTTCTGTCAAGGTGTTGTGCTAAATAGACATTGTAAGCAGAGGACCCCTTCTGTTTATTGGGTCTCATAACCCCCTACACCTTTTCTGCCCTCCATTTGACCCAGCAAAGTCTCTATTATCAACAGAGTTGTTGTCTGGATTCTCCAGAATCAAGGTTACTCTTTTGACGGATGTCAAGCTGTCACTGAAATGCTGAACGTCAAAAGAAATTTTTGTTTGTGAGTCTTGCTGTTGAAAAGAGCATT
Source organism: Trachemys scripta elegans (assembly GCF_013100865.1). NCBI lineage: Eukaryota > Metazoa > Chordata > Testudines > Emydidae > Trachemys > Trachemys scripta. Next base: position 59,982,905 of record NC_048298.1, read on the forward strand.
AATTGAGAGCCTCCAATTGTGTGGGAGACATGACTGTGTACAGGGCCAAACTAAGTTGGCCCTGGTCTACACTACAAAGTTAGTTTGACATAAGCCACCTTGCATCAACCCAGTTATTCATGTGTCAACACTTAACTTTGTCTCCCCCCGATGTAAGCTAACCATTATACAAACACCATCTCCCCAAGAGGCGTTGAACCATGGTTGATGTACTGAGGTCAACACAGTGCGAATGTAGACACTACATTACCTGTGTTGACACAGCATTCTGACCTCCAGGAAATAGTCATGTTCCCCTTGGCTCTTCTTGCAGCTCTGCAAATACTGGAGGATTGTACATCCTGTGCTTGCAATGCTCATGACAACAGTGCAGGGCTATGCAGGCTCAATGCTTCTGTCAGAGATAGTTGACAGCGACTAGTCCCACATGCACATCTACTGTTAATTAAAGATGTGTTTAATCCACCACGAGGTTGTCTGCCTTCACAGCACCCATTGTGGATAAGTTTACGGGTGAAAGATTTATGGTGGATGACGTGGTAAGCTTCAGGTGGTGAAATCTTCATCGTTCGAGGTTTTTAAGGCCTGGCCTTGATAAAGCCCTGGCTGGGATGATTTAGTTGGGGTTGGTCCTGCTTTGAGCAGGAGGTTGAACTAGATGATCTATTGAGGTCTCTTCCAACCCTAATCTTCTTCTATGATTCTTCTTCTTCATGGTCCACAGAGAAAGTAAGAAATAATTATCTTATCTCAGACCCCACTCAGTGTCAACCCGAGTTTGATTTTCCACAAAGGCAACAGACTCTCCTGAACCGGTTTTGTACCAGACACGGAATTTGTGCTGCGGTGGAATTTCGGTAGCATTTTAGAGACAGTCCAGTATGTCAGTGTGGGCAGCCACAAACCCTGATACACATTGTTGAGGACTGCAAAATGACTCAATTTTCTGGAGGTCTTCGTGCATTAAATATCATTGAGAAGAATACTGTGCCCTGGCTTGCATGCATATGCATATGCCAAATAAATTGCATGCATATGCCAAATAAATAAATCAGAGTATCAGCTTTCATTTAAACACAGTAAGTCCCTCTAGACCTTATGGTAGGGGAGACCATCTTGAAAAGATCACCGGAGTGTAATGTATGCAGTGATGTCTGCAAACTGCCTGAAACAATAGCTTTAAGAGGTGTTAACTGTTTCATGTACCTCAATGGGCATTTGCTGCTCTAACTGAGAAACTGGGCACCAGGAATGTAGCTGTGAGCCTAGGGCCTTGGATTGCCTTAATCCAGCCTTGGCTAAATGCAGTTATAATAGATTCAGAGGGACTGCACTAAGTGGTAAGTAAACTGCGTTTAAACCTGGATTTAGAATGATCCTTTTGGTGCTTCTCCACTCCAATCAAACCATTTGGCAGAAGTTAAGTGATAGTAATGACAGACAATATCTGCTGTGTATATCAAAGACCAGAAATTTTTGAGGCATCCTAAAAATACATGTTGGTATCCTCGACTCAGCTGTCAAAACATTCTGCCCTGACAATTTTCATAAGCAATACAAAAACCTGTGGTATGCTGAAGTCTGAAAATATGGGGACAGTGCAAAATAAAATGAATTTATTATTAAAATAAGTAACACGGGCTGCTGTACCGATTGTATATTTCATTTCCTTATGTAATTCATTTAAAATCTCCAGTGTTTAATTTTAAAGGAAGTTGCTACAGAATTTTCATTCTGCTGCACAGGAGTGCCACCGAATACAGTGATGTTACACAGAAGCTATGTCCAACTTATTGCAGAGTACTAGAGATTTGATAAATAGTGAGGTCAGTAATGCCATGATGGCAGTAAAACATCAGTGATATTTCCAGAACTTGCATCAGAAATTGGTGTGGAAGTGAGTAGGATTATGAAAATATCTAATATCCAGTCTACCACCAGTCCTCTGAACACAAGCGTGAGAGACCAAGGAAAATGGGAAATTAGTATAAGATTTTGCTTTATTTCTCAGGGGAAGTGCCAGCTGGCTAGATTAATGAATCACACACAAACTCAATTTCCAGTAAGAAATACTACTTTACTGGAGGCAGTTTTGAAATAAATCAAAGACAGTAATTTCAGCAATGATAAGTTGGTGCTCTATTAAATGCCTATTGATGTGGACACAGCAGCAAAATGAGGACAGACACGTGCATGGAATTAAGTGGCAGACCGCAACTTTAACACAGGGGAGGGGCACTTCCCACCCATCACCCATACTTTCATATACCAGCCATTTAATTGGTTCCAGTGCAGTACTTACCATAGAACCCATAAGGCAGGGTAGGTTCTCTTCAGCCCTACCCTGCAGGATGCAGTTCTTTCTGAGTCCTAGCACCCTCCCCCACCCCTACAAGAGGGACCGAGGGTGCAGTAGAGTGAGGAGCTCAGCCCACGAAGGCCAGAAGGTCTCATCCTATCACATGAGCCCAAGGCCCAACACCAAAATCCCAGGTCTTTTACCTGTAGAAACTTTTTTTATTCTGTTAGCTGCATTGGAAACCAGCCACAGGGAGTGCCAGCAACAAGCTTGGTCACTCTCCACCCAACCACACCACCTGCTATCGCACCACTTGCTCTGCACATGCCGTAGCTGTACATCAGCACCTCCGTCAGATGGATATATACCATCATCCCTGAAAACTTTTGGCCGATTGTAATGGATGTCCCCATGATGTATCATGGAACCCCCTTTCTCCAGGAATATCTTGGTGACCCTATTATTTACTTCCTTTCTAATCTTGCTCACAAGGCTCAGTCTGCTCCTAGCCCTTTGCTGTCAGTGAGTGCAGAAGTGGTACAAGCTGATCCCACTGCATGCCTCTTCTGGATGCAGCTTCAGCACTGAAGCTCAGCTGAGATCCATCTGCTGTCCTGGCAGCATCTTGTGGCCCCAGTGCAATATAGGGTGCCCACAAATCTAAACATTGCATACGCTCTGGGTAGCTTCTAAAACAAACAAGCACATTGGGTTACGTATATTTTGCCATTCCCTGCCATCTTTTCCTTGGTGCAGACATAAGTCCTGTAGCCCTTGATTTCTAGTGCTCTATTGCCTGCACCTAACCTGGGTCAAAACCCTCTGCAGTTACTGACATCGCTGCCCTGATTCTGAAAAATAAATACCAAATTTACCCTGGTGAAGACCACCGTAGTGCAAGGTGTTTTTCAGTACTGTGCTGAATTGATACCTGGTCAGGAAGCTGCCATCACCACGTGAAAACAACAGGCCTGGTTGCAGGCTCTGGATTTTAGTGAGACTCTTATCATCTTTACAGGGAACAAGTGCTCGTCTGCACATTCCTTCAACACCACATAGGCCCCTCTTCCCTTCTGGTCTGTTTTTGAGTACTGTAAGCCCAAGAGTTGCATATCTGTTACATTTAATGCATGCTGGGACCTGTCTGCAGCTCCCATAGACACAAGCTCACTCACTCTCAAAGCGCCAAAGACGGCAACAATAAATGCCACCTTAAATAAAATGGCCTGCCTCCCACAGCTGCAGTCCCAGGCTGAGCTTTTGGAAACTCCAGCAGGGTGGGTAACCTGTCCTCAGTCTAGCACCCATCCCTCCAGGACCACCCTTCTAACAGTTTCCTTGCTATGAAATGCCTGCATGGGTCTGGGAAACTCGCCCACCTACTCCAGAAGGATAGGCCCACTAGCTGGCCAGAGATAGTGAAGGGAGCCTACCTGTGGTGGGTCAAAGGCACCACTTGTTGTGACCCTTAATGTGTGGGTATAGGCCACCCACAATGAAGCCCTAAATTTCGCTAATTCTAAACAGCTGGCCTTATAGGTCCTCAGGGCAACCAAGTTTTCAACTAGTCCTACTGCTGTCATGAGCCAAGATCCCAAAGTTGCTGGGGCATTGGCTGCAAGTCCCTGCTGGCCAGCTGGGTTTGTTCCTGTGTAACCCTTCTGCCAGGCTGAGTTGACAGCAGCAAGGGCCGGGTTCAGTATATAGGGGTTCCCTTTCAACAATACAATACAAAACCGGCTCGAGCCCCCACCCAATGACCTGGGAAAATTACACACACTCCCCTGGGCGCCTCAAAGAGGCAATACTTCCCCTCTCGCAAGCACAGAGTCTCAGTGTAGCAAAAAGAAGAACAGGAGTACTTGTGGCACCTTAGAGACTAACAAATTTATTAGCATCCGAAGAAGTGGGCTGTAGTCCACGAAAGCTTATGCTCTAATAAATTTGTTAGTCTCTAAGGTGCCACAAGTACTCCTGTTCTTCTTTTTGCGGATACAGACTAACACGGCTGTTACTCTGAAACTTGTCAGTGTAGCAAAAATCTTTAATAACATGAGGTAAACAACTCAGCATTAAATTGGGAAAACACCACAACTAGGGTTCATAAACACAAAACCATCAACCAGAAGACCCCAAGCAGATGGGGCCGTGTCCTTCTCCTTTTGGTTCTTGAATCCAGCAACCCAAAAGTCACCCCTCCCACAGTTTCTGTCCTCGGTCAGTGCAACCCCCCCAGAGTTCAGAAGTTCATCTGCAGAGTTTACTTCTCAACCTGGGTGGAAGGGGGGGCAGGTATGGGGAGGACCTTACATGCTCCACTGCTCGTCTTGGTGCCCGATTGCCATGCCTCTCCATGGGGTTCTGCTGCAGTCTTCACCCTGGGCCGCTCCTCTCTGCTAGCCACTCCTCCCCACTAGCCGTCCCACTAGCCGCTCCTCTCCGCCAGCCAGCCTACTAGCTGCTCACCACTATGTCTTTAGCCCCCCACATACACACTTAACACAGCTCTCAGTGATTTCAGCTCTTTAGTGATTTCAGCTGTTAGTAGGGAAGCCTCGGTGCTGGTGTACCACTAGCCCAAAGTAGGTCTAATGCTTAGACCTAGGTATCAGCAATTTTAGCTTTGCAGCATATATCAAGACCCCTTATGGAGTCAAAAATTAGCTCTGTTATTACACCATGGAGAGAGAAGGAATCAAAGTGCTGTTTGGGGTCCTCAGAAGGGGCCTATGCTACCACATACAAACATCTGTCCCCCACCTTTTTCCATTCAGAGGGTTTTGGAACCCATGTCCCTTGCCTCGCAAGTGCTACTTAGTTGAGGGCGAGTCCCTCCATCATCAAATGCCAAGTACAGTTCTACTGTTCTTGATTCGCATAATGAGGATAACAACACTTTATTACTCCTGCCCCAATAACAAAGAGACTGGGGATCCCCCAGCAGCCAAAGTGACCATTTGGGCAAGCAGTCTCATCATGCTAGGCAGGGTGGGTGTGCCCATGTAAACAAGATCAGCCCCTGAAGTCCTTTTCCACAGCTCCCCACCAGATGTCAGGGTAGAGCCCATTCTGACTCTGCTTACATCTGCAATTGGTCGTCCTGAAAGCAAGAGAGCATCGGTAACACCATTATCCACTTCTGGGACATTTACTGCATGATAAAGGATGTTAAACCACCAACAGTGTGAAACAAAGGCCATCACCAGCCTCATTTATTGTCTTATATGACAGGGATAAATCATGCATGAAAATAGTGCAGCAAAGTCGTTAAATGGGCTACTAATGCAATAAAAATAAAGTATTCAAAAGTTTAACAAATGGGGGGGCGCGCCAAAGACGCTCTTCACCTAGGGCGCCATTTGGTTTAGGGCTAGCCCTGGACACAGTTCCAGGGCTACCCTCTTTTGGGTCCCTCATGTGGTTTCCGGGGGAGTCGTAATGAAATCCCTCCTGTAGCAGGCAGAGCCCCCATGCCAAGGGAGGCAGACGTACAACCTCTGCAGTGGGATAGACCCTCTGCCCCTGGGGAAAGGGGCTCCAGAATTTACCCAGAATTACCAGCCTTCCTCTGCAACTTGAGGACTGCTGTTGCTGCTGCTGGAAGCAGATGAGTAACCCTTTCTCTGCTGGAATGGAGCCGAAAGAGGTTCCACATAGTCCCTGCGCTGGTCTAAATCCTGAGATCTGGGGAATGCTGGTCAATTAGCATCCCTCTCCCCCAGCTGGCTAAATGGGTGACAGAGGCTCCTGGGGGAGGAGCTACCTATTGTCCTCTAGCAAATGTCCCCCTTTCATCACTGACCCCATCAAGTTCCCCCACCCATTGATGCAGATGAGTAGCATTTTCATGATAAACAAGGGATGACTATTAATTATGCAGTTTTATTATAAAATTAGATTTGTTCCTTCCCTCAGCAGATAATGCTACCATATGTTAACTTTCTAGTGTTACATCTTGGTGCTCTGGGCAGCTCTGATAGTTGAGGGATGGGAAGTTTTCAAGAAAATAAGTTAATTTTTGAGCAAGACCTCAATTCACTACTATGAAAAATGCAGAGCGATGGGAACAATCATATAACATGATAGCAAAGAGAAAATGAAAAACAGCCTTTTCACAAGAAAACTTCCCTCCGTCTCCCCACAAAACCCAGTTGTCTTACATAGTATAAATTACTTTCTTACTGATGGATCTCCACAATTAATTTGTGCGTTTAACAAAAATAATTATTCAATTTGTCTGTAATATGCCCTTCACCGGGATATGTGAGTGCAATATGCTGCCCTCAATCTGCATACTGAACTCTTATCAGTGACACCGAGGCTTCCACACTAAAATAAAGAGTAGTATGCAATCTATTTCTTTACAAATAGAACACTTGTAATTTGGTGCAGCATAACCCTTTCCAGACACTTTTAGGCTGACTTTGTGGTGGGTCAGAAATCCTTATTTTAAAACAGCTGATCTAGTGTAATGCACTTGTAACACCTGCTAAATGGGCAGAATTAAACTCATTTTATTTTATAGGAAGACTGATACTGCATTTAAAGATGTCTGTCAAATACAGAATAGGAGCACAGCGTATCTGTCATGATGACAGCCTAGCATCTGTGAAATTATGACCTTGCTCTTCCTCTTCAATGAACACTTGATGGCAGATCAATAACCACTTTGGGGACTAATTAAAGTCACTGCAGTGACAGATACTCTGACAGTATGGCCTATCAATTCAACAGTTTGTCAGGAAATTGAGAGGAGCATTGTACATTTCACCAGGATATTTGTTCCAAATAATAGATTGAGGACCCAGTTCAGAACTCTTTGTACAAGAAAATCTCTCATTGACTTCTGTAACTAAATTGGACCCTAAGAATTGCCACTGAAATATCTAAGTATTGATGAGCAAGATGGATATGTATTACTGATTATTTTTTAAATTCTGTTTTTAATTTTAAAATGTTGCTATTAGGGAGGAAATGCATCATAAATCTTATTGATCTTGTCTTTACATTAACTTTGAATTTTCCAAATATATTGTAGATTTGCACAAAAAGAGTAAAAACATCTATATATTTTTGAAATTGCTATTTTTTTAATAATATTTAGAAGTGAAGATGTTTGTTTATGTTATAGGGAGGGCTTTTATTAAATAAACAAAACAATAAGAAAATACATTGTAGGATAATTTAATCATTCCAGTAGAGAGAGAAATTCTGATGGACAGCTTTAAAACTAATGGTTGTACTGAGAATTTGTAATTCATTTAAAGAGACATTGACTGGCAGTTTAGTTGCAAAATGTAGGGTGTTTTTACATTTTCATAACTTTTTTAAAAAAAATAAACATTAGGTTTTTTTGTTCGGATTTTAATATTCATATGAGCATTTGCAAAATAAGCATTGCAACATTGCACTTCTGCATGAGAGCCAGAAAGTGAAACAGACTACCAAAAAAATGAAACTAACTAGTCTGTGTGCTGAATTTAGAGTCCATTCCATAAGCTTTCAGTTAAGCGGAAAACTTGGGCAAGGCAGGTTTTTACCCATCTCTTCTATTATTTGATATCATTTTAGATCCTCTAGTGCAAAGAGAGAAAGAGAACATCCCACAAAACATGGTAGAAAATTAAGAAAAAGAGCAAACTGTGCAACTTCACATGCAAACTTCACGTTGTCTGTCTTACTTGTGGGAACAACACCAAAAATGTTTGGGCCCAATTACCCCTCTAATCTTTTTCATTTTGTGCAAATATCTGCCTGCTGCCTCTGCAATTAAAGTGTTGCTGCTATTACTGATAAACACCCACTGGCAGAACCTGGGGAGGACTGTGCTTGTGAGCTCTCCAGAGATTTCCCTGAGAATGATGTAATAATAATGCATGAGCTAGGAAGTGCCATCAACAAAACACACTATGCACAAAGTAAGGGCTGGTCTATATGCACTTTGTGCACTGATTTAACGACATCTGTTCGAAACTGACATAGTTAAAGTGGTATAACCTTCCAGTGAGGATGCAGACACATGAGATATATGTTAATGTCAGTACTGATATAACTGCATCTGCACTAGGGCTGCACCAATTTAACTGTATTACTTTCTAAACCAATACGGTTGTCTCGGTGCAAACACTGTATGTAGACCAGCCCTTGGTATACTGCAAAAACAGACAAACGCAAGTCTCTTTCAATTCTAGTAATCAAATGTTTTACTTATAACAATAGCAGATACAATGTTTTCAGATGGAAATGTGAATTTCAAATGGACTCTCTATTCCTCAGGAGACAGAGTCAAGGCCTGGTTGCAGGAGAGGGTGGAGTTGACAAAGATTTGCTTTTGAAGTAGTGTCTATTGGGATGCTGTGGATTCTGTAATCCTTATGTGTAAGGAGAGGTTGAGATGAAGGAGGAGCTCTCTCCACAGATATGAGGCTTGAGGGAATGGCACTGTAGCCTGGGCTTATTGGAGTCCTCCGAGAGAGCTAGTTCCTAGCAATAGTGGCTCCTGTACTCCCTTAGTGCAGCTAGCTGGAATGTCACAGCTTCTGTTTCGTGTGTAAACAGTTGGTGGGGAGTGTGAGAGAGAGTTATATCTCATCCACTAGACTACAGGGGCGCTCTGGAAAATTGCTTCACATCTGAGTGCCTAGTTTGTTTGTAAAACAGCACTACTCGGGCTTAGCCACTTTTGTCAAGCAACTTGAGGTCTGCAGCTGAAAAAGTGCTAAGTGTCATTATGCCCTTTTTACTGGCAAAAATAACGGAGACAGAAAAACTAAGTGACTTTCCTGTTTGGCCCAGATGGTGCTCTAAGCTAAAAGAACATGGTTTTCATTCTGGGGCTGGCAAGCTTTTGCTGAAAAAAAAAAAAATATCTTGTAAGCCTTCTATATAAAAAAAAAGTATCTTCTAAAGGCCACAACCCATATTTTTAATTTCCTTTTCATGTCTTCTTTAATGGAATCTCATCACTTGCTGTTCTTTTGTGTTTATTTTACAAAACAAAATTATTGAAAAATTATGATCTGTTGTATTTTATCAGTTCTTTTATTTCATATATATAATATGAATCCCTATGCATAGATTATTTCTTGCTGTTAGTAAGAATGCCAAATGTAATAGGTAAAACATAACATTCAGTTATATTTAAGCAATGAACGATTGGGACTCAATAGGCCCGCGTGGTGTTTCCAACTCAGCCTCTGCCCTGCTGTATCTCTGCTTCCTCTTCCAAACCTTTGTCTGTCTTGTCTGTTTAGATTGTAGGGTCTTTGGGGCAGGGAGTATCTTTTACTATGCATATGTATAGTGCATAGGGCAGTGCCATGCTGTTCTGAGTGCATCCTGCTGTAATATAATAATATGTATTCCCTATATTAGGTATTTTGGCATAGAAACTAATCCTATGTTTGCAAATGTATTCAAAAAGCAACTCATTTTGAAATGCTGTACAATTTTTTCTATGTTCATTAAGGAAGGAAGTGAACAGTCTGCTGTTTTATTTTCAATATAGATCACATTTTAGTTCTATCAACAGCTTAAGTGCTAAATAATTTAGTACATACATACATTATGCACAATTAGAGTTCTCCAAAAGCTTTTGGGGTTTTTTGCACAAAACTTTAAAAATACATCTGTTCTACATTCACCTGAAATAGCACACAGCAGGCTGCTGAGAATCTGTGCTAAGCCATGTTTCAGCTGTCAGATGAGACTAATTCACCATTGAACCTATTCAGCTGGGAGTCATCCTCAGTGGCTGCCAGCCTCTGGAAGCTTCTTAGGCCTTGCTGACTATTCAGCTACAGAAGCTGCTTCTATTCCAAGGGGGTATTTCAGGGTAACTCCCCAAGGGAGTCTGTTTCTTCAGCGCATCCCACCTACTGAAGCAGGAACAGCCAATTTACTTCCTGCTGGCGGACTCATCTGAGGAGGAGATCATCTGCATGGCCTGGCCCAAAGGTGATATCTGCCGGAAGAAAAGAGGAAGTTATCAGCTTGAGGATTCTGTGTTTTGTTCTTTCCCCAAAACCAATATAGAAACCAAAAACCAGACAGGTGCATGCCCACTCTACTTTGGGGTGGTGGGTTTACTCCATTGCCGAAAGGTTTGTTGTGAGGTGTATGTTACTTGCTTTTTTCCCCAGGATAGAGGTAAGGGGGAAAGACAAACCTGCTTAAACTAGGACTAATTTTCCATCACTTTTCTCCTTATCCAAAGTGGTTAGAACAGTGCTTTGGAGATGCAAAGTGCAGTATAAATAGCAAACAGAACAATAGCAATTCTAATGTCATGTACAGTCAACCTTGAAAGTAAGTCACATGAGCAAGGCATGCATGTCTGCTGCTAACTCTTGAGATTAAATTAAATGGAGCAGGAAGGAAAAATACAATCTAAACACTGTTAGCAACGATATTTATTCAAGACTTCATAAAATGGTGTTTTTATTCAGGGGCCCTGTGATTTATTTTTTTTATGAGAAGCTTTTTTATATCCATTGCCCCTTAACTCTTCTTTGACTGTCTCTTCCACAGGTCATGAAAACATACCATATGTATCATGCAGAGAGCATCAGTGCAGAAAGCAAGCTGAAGGAAGCAGAGAAGCAAGAAGAAAAACAGATTGGGAGGTCAGGAGACCCTGTCTTTCATATTCGACTAGAGGAGAGGCACCAGAGGAGGAGTTCTGTGAAGAAGATTGAGAAAATGAAGGAAAAAGTAAAAAGCTTTTAATGAAACCCTAGTTATCCTGCTTAATTTGAAGTAAATTCAGTTCTGAGATTCCTTTGAAGCTGTATCTTAGATGTATATGTTTCTATAGAATGGTTTGAGAGAGATTGTCTATTAAGGAAATATGTGGCATATGACGAGATTAATATAATCTATGATAAACTAGAAGTAGCTAGTTAGATATATTAATGTTATAAACTAGTAGTAGTTTACAGAGAACTTGCAATTCAGAGATAGTGAGTGTTTTTACTCCCAGTAATTTCCTCATTACATGGCTTGTTCATAAATTACATTTTCTATTGATGGGGTTTTAAAATTGTGTTTCTGTTAAATGCATAGCAAAAATTGAAGTTTCTTTCTAGTTGATAATAACAATTAATGCACGCTTATCTATTTTGCTGCATGATAAAGTTGAGGTATTCAACCTTTCTCACTATATTAATACACAATTTCTTTCTCAGCGTCAAGCAAAATACTCTGAAAACAAGCTGAAATCTATTAAAGCCCGAAATGAGTACCTACTAACCCTTGAAGCAACCAACGCTTCTGTTTTCAAGTATTATATTCATGACCTTTCAGATTTAATTGATGTAAGTACTTGATGTTTATACCTATATTCTGTTAGGGAATAATATGTAGGGTTTTTTTCTGCTTTTCATCTTCCAAGAGGAAGTATACAATGTTTACATTTGTCACTGATCATATAGTATATTGATCACTAATATTTCATAATGTAACCAATAGGTTTTCCTTTTAGTTTTATATTTTACAAAAACAAATGCCGGTAGGAAGGTGAGTTCATGTCTTTAAAATTTAGTGGGCAAAATTTTTTCCCTAGGTGACTGGAGAAAACATGGCAACAATAGCACTAAACACAGAAATGGTTGGACATTTCCACCTTCTGGGGGAAATGTTTCTGGAACAAGAATGAAGAATTTTAATGCTGCAAGTTAAAAACTTTAAACTGTGGTTTTACTCTGTAAAGTGACCATATAAAAATGGTACCTTACTCAAAAAACCCTGTTCTTTATGTGTACTCAGAATCACTTATGTTAATTTTAATGGCAAAAAATACATTTTTACTGATTTTTAGTCCTGTTAGCACTGCATAGCCAACAGAGTTACAATTGAGTGTACTGGATCAACTCCAGCTTGTGCATCATCAACACAAATTTTGATGAGTTTCAATGAGCTACATCTATGCAAAGTCATTGAAGGCAGTGGGGTTACATGGGTGTAACTTCTATCAGAATTTGGTCTGCAGAATCTGTATGCAAGTGATGGAAGGAACCCAGCTTGATTCTGAGCCCAGGATGAGGTTGTAGGCCTGGCATTTAAAAAAAAAAGTAAACTTATTGTATTAGATACAGAAAACTTTGAGACAGGAAACATCGGATCACCATATATATAATATATAAAATCACTTTTCAGATTAGAACTACACTTTAAATGGCATATATATGTCATGCACTGATGTCAAGATGTTCTATACTATAGGACAACCTCGCTAGACTCTGTTTTATAGCATGGGTTTATTGCAGACCTTGAAAAATGTACATGACACTGACTAGCCAAGGTGAAAAATACCCACTGCAATTTAATGGACTAGAATAGCTGTGTAGTATTGTGTTTAATTATAATATTGTGAATCAACTTCCTTTTAATATATATTTTAAAATGTAACTTACATAATCTCTTTTGCTTTTGTTAATATTTATTTTCCTTCTGCCTTCACAATATCTTTTTTCCTAAGACATGGCATATCTTTTCTTGCTGTGTTTTCAATATCAGTTATTTCCTCTTTTTCAGTAACCTCTTCTCTTCCTCTCTCTTTTACTCTGTTGCATGCTCTCTCTCTTCCCCTTTGTTTTGTCTGCCATTTCTCCCAAAATCTCTCTCCCTCAGCACCCATATTTGTCTTTTCTGTCATTTTCCCACCCACATCCACTCACCCCAATTCACCTCCATAGTATTGAAAAATTTACCTGACTCCTAATAGTCAGAAGATTATGCCAGAGGACTAATCTAAGATTAGAGGCTCCTCTATACAGGGGCAACATTTTAAGTGAGAAATCAAGCTCTCCCAGACTCTTAGATTGCTGTCCCTGGACCCTGTTTGGGGACTCCATTTTTGTAGCCCCTAGCTTAGGGGTAGGCAACCTATGGCACGCATGCCGAAAGCGGTCTGCGAGCTGATTTTCAGTGGCACTCACACTGCCTGGGTCCTGGCCACCGGTCCCCGGGGGGTTCTGCATTTTAATTTAATTTTAAATGAAGCTTCTTAAACATTTTAAAAACCTTATTTACTTTACATTCAACAATAGTTTAGTTATATATTATAGACTAATAGAAAGAGACCATCTAAAACTGTTAAAATGTATTACTGGCATGCAAAACCTTAAATTAAAGTGAATAAATGAAGCACCCCACTTCCGAAAGGTTGCTGACCCCTGCTCTAGTTGGTAGGCGTCTGACAAAGGTACACCCCGTTTATCTGCTAGAAGGAAGGAAAGAGGATATTTTCTCTGTTTTTCTACCACCACCACTACAGAGCCTCCTCTGCAAGGGTGTTGGTGATGTCTCTGCTAATCATCCCCTTCTCTGGCCTCTGTTTTTGAGTCGTCCTCCCCAGAGAATAGCTCCAGTGCCTGTTTCCAGTTTTGGAAAGAACTTTCTCAAGCTGCAGATTGGAAAATTGACCTGATTCTGTCAATTTCACTGATGTCCACAGAGTTTTCAATAGCAGGAGTGAAAACTGACCAGACCAAACAGTTTTCACTGACCTGGAGGAAAGATACTACCAGAAGCAGAAGCACTGAAGCTGTTTGTCTACGGACTTACAAAGACAACATCACATTGGCTAACATTTGAGGTTCATGTTTCAGAAGCTATTGGCACAATCATAAAGACTGGATTTTTTAATGTAAGAAAACTTAAAATCAACAGAATTTAGTGGCACTTGCATGGGAAAGATACCTATTCATAATGGAGGAGTAGCTTTTCAAGCCATGGATTAATATATGCCATAACAATTTTAAATAGGCAAAATTGTTTTAAATATGACCATTCCTTTAAGAATTTAAATGAAGGATTTGATTTTGGACGCCATCTATACCATTGCTTTATGGGACTCAGCTATAATTATTTGTCACTGGAAATTGGTTCAGAGCCATATTCAGAAGTTGTTTAAACATGAATGTCTGAAAGACACTTCATATAATCAGAATATTGTCTATATAAGAAGTCAGTATAGATTTTTTTTAAGTGTTTACTATTTCACAAAGGAAACAGTGTTTTGTAAATGGAAAAGTTCTCTCAAAGCTTTTGGTTCATAATCACAATATGAAACATGCTTCCCACTGCCCACATGTTGTGGTGAATTTAAGAAATCTCATGCTGTAAAAATATTAATGCAATGTTACAGTCCTGACTTAAATTTACAAAAGTGAGGAAATTCAGAGTTATAGTTGCTTCTTCGCTCTCTGTCTTCTCTACCTTGTCATCACCTGCCCTCCCTCCCATGCACCCTTGCATGTACACATTATGAAGTCAATTCTCCACTGCATCTAAGTGCTGATCATACAGGAGGGATTGGGGGTGGGATGGAGCAGGCTTCCCACCTCCTTGCTGCCCTGGGCCTCTCGTGGTCCATCTGGGATCACACCCTCTCGCTGGGACTAACCCAGACCCTCCGCATCAGGCCTGGGCACATCCACTGCATGTGGCCTCGCTGCCCCCAGGCCCAACACATCGGCAGCCACCTAGGTTCCTTCACCCAGCGGACTGTCCTAGGGACTCACCCCTGTCACTTCCCTGGGTGAGGCGCCCTGCCCCCAATCCCAGTAGGGACAGTCTCATCTTACATGTCCATTCCACCCTCAGGTGTAGCAAGTCTGGCGCTCTGCCACAGGCCTCCTGGCCCTGGCACTCAGCTTCTCATACCCTTCTCCCCGTTTCTTCTGAAACTCCTGACGGAGGAGTTGTACCAGGGCCTGCTGTTCCTCCATCAGCTGGCCCAACTGTTCAGGCCCATCTCTCTCCACAGCTAGAGAGAGACTCTCTGAGCTTCTGGGCCACAGCCTTTTATAGGGCCAGCTGTGGCCTGACTGGGGCGTGGCCCCAGCTGTGGCTGCCTTCTCCATCAGCCTAGCCTTCTGGCTCCCTGGGGTAGCCCTTTCCCAGGGATGTTTTAACCCTTTCAGGGCCGGAGCAAGTGACCACCCCATTACAGTATTCAATACATAATACTGAGTAGCAACCCATGCCACTGGATACATATATCTTGCAGTGATGACTTAGCTATGTGCAGGTGTACAATGAACTATTTTGTATATGATTGTAGTAAATTGTCTAATTATGCAAATAAATTAATACAGAAGAGGTATTCTGTCAGGCTGCCCTATCTTAATGAACGCATGTTATAGGATGTGTTTAAATATTGTGTGTGTACACGTACACATTTCTGTATTTGAAAAGATCTACAAAGTAAATAATTTCTTTTGGGAGTATTGCAACAGAATGAACAGGGTTAAATTTTTCAAGTAACAGTTGATAGTGTTTATAGCACCCTAAAATGTAATACAACTTGATTTTGGCAAATTCATACAGATGATCCTAAATTGTAACTCTTTAGCTGAACCCTGAACTCAGTTTGAACTCTTCAATTCATTCATTTCATTATCAAAGCTTAGTGCTTCTTTCTTAAAATGCTGCTGTGCAGTTAATAATTTATTAAGCCTTCATAAGAAAAGCCAGATAAAAATGTACCTTGAGTCTTAAGCATTTGTTTTGGGGAGCATTTTATGAAATAAGTTTTGAGGCCAACCTTGGTAAAAGGAGTGGTAGGATAAACATTATTTAATATGTACAACTGTTTCTCTTTCCTTTTTATTCAAGCAGAGGAATTTGGATGTCTCTTAAATAGATTATTTCCCTTTTATTGGACCTACTGTAGATCTACTTCATATGCGGGAGAGTGTGTACATTTGACTTGTATTGTGTGGAAAAACTGGAAAACAAATGTTTTTCAGCTAGACTGAGCAAGTTTCATTTGGTTTGTGGGGATGTTTCTTAAAACTAGAGATCTCTGAGCAGCAGTACAGTACACATCCCTGTTAATCTGAGTGCTTGTATTAACATCTTTCCATATGGTGCATATCGTTGTTCAGTTATTTGAAGATTGCTATGCCATTCAGATTACGAGATTTGTCTGTTTGTAATAGGAAGGTAGGAGCCCTTTTTCAGACATTTCAAGCACCCACATAATCCAACGGTAAATGCTGAAGAAACAGCAATCAAAACAGAACAGCATCAACAGCAAATCTGCCTGTAGCCCTGGAATATATAAAATATTCACTATTCATTCTTCCTTGGAGGCCTTGTAATTATGTTCTGTAGTAGTGTTTGGGATGAATAGGAGTTTAAAGGATTTCGAACTGTTGTGGGTATTGCTTCTGACCAAACCCTCAGTGAAGTTGATTTGTCCTCTAAAGATGTCATGTCTTGTACTTTCGTAGTCATTCATACATCAAATTTGAAATAAGGCTAAGTTGTATGCAGCTCACCATCTTTATTTCATAAGTTTCTGTTATGGGGTTTGCAGACCCCACACTAAACCAAGGCATGGCATAGAGCAGTCCTGGGCTAGGGAGGCCCCACCCCTCAGCAGCTGCAGGGCATGCTCCAGAGGGATAGTTTATAAGAGCACTGGTAGCCCAAGGGAAAGGGAGGAAGGAGCTACAGGCTGCATCATGATGCGTGGAGTTGTTTGAGAAGTTGCTACAGCATTGTTAAGGCCACTCTGGAAACAGAAACTACTAAAGTTCGATACTTTTAAATTAGCAGGTCCAGATAACTTGCATCCAAAAGCTTTAAAAATGCTGGCTGAGGAGCTTGCTGAACAGTTAATGTTTCACTGAATCATGGAGCACTGGGGAAGATCCAGAAGACTGGAAGAAAGCTAATGTGCCAATTTTTTAAAAGGGTAAATGGGATGACCCAGGTAATTATAGGCCTGTCAGTCTGACTTCGATCCTGGGCAAGATAATGGAGTGGCTGATATGGGAGTAGATTAATAAAGAAATAAAGGAGGGTAAGATAATGCAAATTAACATGGGTTTATGAATGATAGATCCTGTCAAACTGACTTGATATCATTTTTTCTTTTTTTTTGGATGAGAGTAAAAATTTTGTTGATAAAGGTAACAGTGTTGATGTAATAGTCTTCTGTAAGGCATTTGACTTAGTGCTGAATGATATCTTGATTTAAAAACTAGTATGATGTAAAATTAACATCACACATTATGTAGATTAAAAACTGGCTAACAGAAAGTTCTCAAAATATAACTATAAACAGAGAATCATCATCAAGTGGGTCTGTTTCCAGTGTGGTTCAGGGATTGGTTCTTGTGTCTACTTTATTTAACATTTTTATCAATGGATTGGGAAGAAAACATAAAGTAATCATTGATAGTGTGCAGATGACACAAAAATTCAGAGTGATAAATAATGAAGAGGACAGGTCACTGATTCAGCGTGATCTAGATCCCTTAATAAACTGGGCACAAGCAAACAATATTGGTTTTTAATATGGTAAATGTATACACCTAGGCCATACTTACAGGATGGGGGACTCTATCCTGGGAAGCAGTGTCTCTGAAAAAGATTTTTGGATTGTAATGCATAGTCAGCTGAACTTGAGCTCCCAGAGTGACACTGTGGCCAAAAAAGCTAATGCAATCCTAGGAAGCATAAACAGGGGAATCTCACGTAGGTATAGAAAGATTATTTTATCTCTGGATTTGGCACTGGTGGGCCACCGTTGGAATACTGTGTCCAATTCTGCTGCCCACAATTCAAGAAGGATGTTTATAAATTGGAGAGCGTTCACAGGAGAGCCATGACATGAGAACAATTAAAATACTCGAAAACCTGTCTGATAGTGATAGACTCAAGGAGCATAATCTATTTAGCTTAACAAAGAGAAAGTTAGGGACTGACTTGATTAGTCTATAACTACCTATGTTGAGAACAAATATTTAATAATAATTGCTCTTCAAACTGGCAGAGAAAGGTATAACAGGATCCAGTGGCTGGAAGTTGAAATTAAACACATTCAGACTGGAAATAAGGTGTACATTTTTAACAGTGAGAGTAATTAATCACTGGAACAATTTACCAAGTGTCATGGTGGATTCTCCATCACTAACAATTTTTAAATCAAGATTGAATATTTTTCTAAAAGCTCTGCTCTAGGGGCTATTTGGGGCAAGTTCTATGGCCTGTGTTATACACGAGGTCAGACTAGATGATCACAATAGTCCCTTCTAGCCTTAGAATCTATGAAAACCAGCTGGAATCCACTGCACCCAGAAATCTAGAAACACTAAACACGACCTCTGGGCACTTCCATGAGTCTCTACTTCCCCATTGTCAAGCACTAAGTCTGGGTATATAAAAGAAAACTTTTATTAAAAGGGAGAGGGATCACAGCATTAATTTGGGAAAATGCTGCAACAGTGATTCAAAAGTGTGCAAACCATAAGTGAACTCCTGCCCCACACTATCTTGGGCAGGAGTCCTTTCCTTCAGTTTCCCACCTTCAGGTGTGAAATTCCAAAAGGCAAATGTCCCTTTAATATGCCTTTCCCTCAGTTGCACCCCACTCACAGCTTATCTGTGGTCAGCAAAGTATCAGAGTCCCGGGGTGCATTCAGGTGGGTTCTGGAGGTGATTGAGTGACACCTCGACTTCAGCTTGCCGCTGCTGTTTCTACTGCTGCTGTTGCTCACCACTGCTGCTTCTCTTCGCTGTGATGTCATGTTCTGAGGTTCCACCATATAACCCAGCCTCCTAGTGATTTCACTCAGTAGAGAGGAACTCGCTGCTCCTGCCTGTGGTGTTTCACCACAACACTGTCCCCACACCAGGACTAAGCTCCCTAGACCAGTTTATTAGTGTGATTTCAGTTCTAGAAATCATTGAGAGGAAACAAGGATGCTCAATTGAATCCAATCAGCTCTGTCTTTAAACACTGGAGGGGAAAGGTCAAATGATAGCTAAGACCCTTTAAACAGAGTCTACACTGTGTGCCCACCCCCTCCGACTTTCACTTGGACTTGGCATCACTATCTCCACTGAGCAAGTGAGGTTGAAGTTAAGCAGTGGTGTAGCCAGGTTCTAACAGCAGGGGGAGCGAACACATAAAAAAAGGCACTACCCGCCACGAAGCAGCAAAGAAAAAAAAAAAAAAGAAAAACCCAAGTCTTGCCACCGAAGACTGAAGAACCCGCCACCAAATTACCTGCCGCCGAATTGCTGCCAAAGACCCGGAGTGACTGAAGAACCTGCCACCGAAGTGCCGCCGAAGACCCAGATGTGCCGCCCCTGTTGGGAAGCGCCCCCGAGTGAGTGTAAAAATTAAAAAGGCACCACTTTGGGGGAATGTGCTCCGTGGGAGCGGCCGCTCCCCCTAATCCCCCCCAGCTATGCTACTGAAGCTAAGGTAACACCTTCTCAATTAGGGCATATTAAGTACAGTTCTGCTGCTCTTTATTCATACAAAAAGCATAACATTATTTTATTTTACCTGTGTCCAAATCTAAAGTGAACTTTAACCCAAAACATCCAAAATTGATCACTTTGCAAAGCAGGTCTGATTACTGATCATGTAGGCAAAGCAGTTGCATCTATGCAAATGCAGTCTGCTCCTGAAGTCTTTTGCACAGTTCCTCAATAGTTGCTAGGGGAGAGCTTATTCAGATCATCTGTCCAGCTTCAATGGCTACCCATTAGTTGGCTATGGATCTCTTTAACCACAAGGACTTCTGCTTTCTGTTATTGATGAGTGAAGCTCACAGACGTTCAGAGGTTGAGTTCAGTTTGGATAAATGTCAAAAATTTTTTGGTTGCTTATTCAAACTTTCCAGATATCTTGGCTCTGCAGGCTAGTCTCTGAAAATCTTGAGAGAATGTGCTTTTGTGAGAGATTTGACAATTCCACTCCTAGCAGTGACAGCAGTTTATCTAAAAGTATCAGAATCTTAACAGTTTTGGTTCTAGAAATGGAGGAAGGTTAAAAAATGGTGACTCGTATCCCTTCCAAAATGGTTCAGCCATCCCTATTTTTCAACTGTGGTTGCAAGTCCACTCTGGTGGTAGATTAAACGTTTCATCCTCTTCTTTCTTAGTAGTCTTTGGGATACAGCCTGATGAAACCTTTCATGGAGTGCAAAAATCTCTGATCCATCCACAACAAATTGTGTTTTTGATTGGGGCAGTAGTCTAGCTAGCTGGGTGCAGGGGAAGCAGCCGCTTCCCCTCAGCACTTTTGACATTCTGCTGAGTGCCGGTGGCTTCGCAGCATGGAGGGGCTGCAGTGGGGCACCCGGCTCGGAGCACAGGAGAAGAAAGTGAGGGACGGGAGGAGGCGCTGCCGCTGCCCAGGCACAGGTGCTGCTGCTGCTCCAGTTCTCTGGGCGGTGGGGTGCAAAGTGCCCCCTGAGCAGCGCCGCCCGCAGGGGGATGTACCGGCTGCTTGGTCTCCGTTCCCCATGGGGAGCCGGCTCCTAGGTTGCGCCGGACTCAGCCATAAAACGTAGGGGGAGAGGTTTGGTTTCCAGTTACTGGAAGCGGCTTTCTCTTTTGGACTCTTTCTCACGGGGAAAGCATGGGATCAGCATCTGGGGAGTTGGCGGAAATCCAGCCAAAAGCTGGGCTACTTCTCTTTTAAACCCACTCCCAGCACCGCTGTTCATAGTGACCTAACGGCTTCGCCTCCCCCACCCCCAGCGCCCGTGTTCAAATTTGTCCGTGTTTCCTCTGTACTGGGCTGAGCTTTGCGCTCCGGGGAGCTCACGTTCAGCCCCATCAACCCGGCAGGAGAGCTCAGCGGCTCTGCCGTCTGCGCCTGGACTGCTCTCTCCCGGGCCCAGCGAGCCAGGCGGTGGCATTCAGTCAGGGACGCTTTTCCCTGGTGTTGTGGGGGAGAAGGAGGTCGCTCATCAGAGGCACCTGGGCAGCCAGGTAAGCGCGGACCCAATGAACCAATGAGTGGGGTGTCTGGGGGGGGGGGGGGGGGTCAGGAACCGACCGTCCGCTCCCCACTCACGTCACGTCCGAGACTCCAGCCCGCCTGGAGCTTCCCGCGCACCTCTCCCCTCCCCTTCTCACGGCGGCCGCCCAGCACGGTGTCATGGCTTCCCCCGAGGTCGCTCGGCAGCTGGTGAGTCCCACCCGGGGGCGCGTGAAACTTTCTCGCCTCTTCCCCCCACTCCCTCCGACCGCACCCTAAAAAATTCCTTGACCGGGCCGCTCCCGGACCCCTCCTCCCGGACCGAGCCCCTCCGAGGGGGGTTGCAGCATGGCCGCAGCGTGGCCAGAGAAGCCAAGGGGGGTGGAACGCGGCACGGCCGGAGGAGCCAGCAGGGGGGCGTGGAGCAGCCGGAGGAGGAGCCAAGGGGGGGCGTGACCAGAGGAGGAGCCAAGGTAGGGCGCCTTTTTTATGTTTGCTCCCCCTGCACTTAGAACCTGGCTACGCCACTGGATTGGGGCATTGTTTGAAAATATATATGTATATTTTAACCCAAGCCTGTGAGGTGCCAAGCTTCATAGAGTTTGGTTGGTTTTGTTTTTTGGGGGGTGGGAAGGGGTTTAGAGTGTCTGGATTTTCTTGTTAAACAAAGTAAAGGCAAATTGTCATTCAGTCAAATTTTATTTTTATTCACATATTAATTTTGAAGCACAAATCCAAATTCAAACATTAAACTCCATGTACAAACCTACTGTGCGGAAGTCTCTGGTTCAAATTCTGGTCTCATTCTCACTTCTCTTGCTGGCAATAAGAGTGCTGTGAAGTGCTAAAGAGGTTATCCTGCTTCACTTGAAAAACCCTTCAGCTTGATTCAGAAGCAGTACCGATAAGTTTCAAAGATAATCCCAGGCAGCCTTATTTACCCAAACAAATGATGATTGTGGTTTTCATTTTTGTGCTTGATTATGATTGCTCAGTGCATTGAGGGGTGAATCCTGGAATCCTTGGGACTATCAGAAGATGAAGGCTGCAACCCCATTTTCTGGCTCTCTGGGGAAGCTATATCAAAATTTCACGTGCTTGTAATTGTGATTCCTCTATAAATCAATAAGTTATTTCATTAATACAAATCTGAAAGTTCCTATTTTCCTAGATTCAGATTCTAACTGCCTGTAGTTTTAAAACTAGTAACTAACTGGCCACTATAGTAAAATTAGCCATTGCCATTTGTATTTCTTTTTCCTCTTAGTTTAGCGTCCATGAAATTTGGCTGGAATTAATACTCATAAAATAAAAACAGCTGGCCTGATCCTCTTTCTTACCATCATTTTTTGTCTGTTTTTTCATCCAAGATAGTGAGTTGAATTAAAAAGCTTATTTAACACATAACATAGGGAAAAACAGAGAGAGGTAATTCCTTTACAAATAAATGCTAACACCCTTATTTTTTTAGTCTGGAAACCTTTAAAATATGGATGCGGTTAGATTAAAAAGTTAGGGACTTTGGTTTCAGTAAATGTAACACAAATTTCCAGTGTGGAGGGGAAAGGCTATCGTTGGACATGCACTTGACTGAGATTGAAATCCTTCTTTTGTAGACTTAAAATGGTTCGTGTACTGTGTTTTGGGTGGCCATTATCCCATCAGCAGTAAATGACCTGCAGTAACCTCTAAGGCTGAAAGCTGTTGCTGATCACAGCAGTTTTGTGGTCAGTAATGTGAAAGAAACAAACCTTTTTTGTCACAGATTTCAGAGCAGAATTTAATCTCTTAGGACTAGTGATTAGAGTCCTAAACATGGGGCGAGATGAAAGATTTGTTTCCATTGAAGGGAATTTTTACACTCAGGGTATGTCTACACTATGAAATTAGGTCGAATTTATAGAAGCCGGTTTTATAGAAATCGGTTGTATACAGCTGATTGTGTGTCCCCCCACATAAAATGCTCTGAGTGCATTAAGTCGGCGGACCGCGTCCATAGTACCGACGCTAGCGTCGACTTCCGGAGCGTTGCACTATGGGTAGCCATCCCACAGCTCCTGCAGTCTCCACCGCCCATTGGAATTCTGGGTTGAGATCCCAATGCCTGAATGATGCAAAACAGTGTCGCGGGGGGTTCTGGGTACATGTCAGGCCCCTCCCCCTCCATCAGAGCAACGGCAGACAATCGATTCGCGCCTTTTTACCTGGGTTACCTGTGCAGACAACATATCACAGCAAGCATGGAGCCCGCTCAGCTCACCGTCACCATATGTCATGTGGGTGCCGACAGACGTGGTCCTGCATTGCTACACAGCAGCAGCTAACTAATTGCCTTTTGGCAGTAGACGGTGCAGTATTACTGGTAGCCTTCATCGGCGATCTGGGTGCTGACAGACATGGGGCAGCATTGCACACAGCAGCAGCCCCTTGCCTTTTGGCAGTAGATGGTGTATTAAGACTGATATCCATCGTCATCATATTGCAGTTCAATCATGGGCACCTGGGAAGACATGCTCCGTCCTATCGAACTCTCTTGATGATGATGGCTATCAATCAGTCTTAGTACATTATTTTCTGCCAAGCGCCCAGTATTTTCTGCCAAGCACCCAGAAGATACCGAGGGCAATCAGTCATGCTGCACCGTCAGCTGCCAGCTTAAGATGTAAAAAATAGATTTATTCTGTATTCATTTGCTTCCCCCTCTCTCCGTGAAATCAACAGCCTACTAAACCCAGGGTTTTGAGTTCAATCTTTGGGGGGGCCATTCTGTGTGACAGTTGTTTGTATTTCTCCCTGATGCACAGCCACCTCTGTTGATTTTAATTCCCTGTACCTGTACGCCATGTCGTCACTCGCCCCTCCCTTCCTCCGTCAGATACTAGTTTCGCGCCTTTTCTCAGACCATACGCCATAGCACTGGGATCATGGAGCCCGCTCAGATCACCGCGGCAATTATGAGCACTGTGAACACCACACGCATTGTCCTGGAGTATATGCAGAGCCAGGACATGCCAAAGCAAAACCAGGACCAGCCGAGGAGGCAATTGCAGCGCGGCAACGAGATTGATGAGGACATTGACATGGACATAGACCTCTCACAAAGTACAGGCCCCAGCAATGTGCAAATCATGGTGTTACTGGGGCAGGTTCATGCCGTGGAACACCGATTCTGGGCCCGGGAAACAAGCACCGACTGGTGGGACCGCATCGTGCTGCAGGTGTGGGACGATTCCCAGTGGCTGCAAAACTTTCACATGCGTAAGGGCACTTTCATGGAACTTTGTGACTTGCTTTCCCCTGCCCTGAATTGCCAGAATACCGGGATGAGAGCAGACCTCACAGTTGAGAAGCGAGTGGCGATAGCCCTGTGGAAGCTTGCAACGCCAGACAGCTACCGGTCAGTCGGGAATCAATTTGGAGTGGGCAAATCTACTGTGGGGGCTGCTGTGATCCAAGTTGCCAGGGCAATCAAAGACCTGGTGATATCAAGGGTAGTGACTCTGGGAAACGTGCAGGCCATAGTGGATGGCTTTGCTGCAATGGGATTCCCAAACTGTGGTGGGGGGATAGACGGAACCCATATCCCTATCTTGTCACCGGAGCACCAAGCCACCGAGTATATAAACCTCAAGAGGTACTTTTCAGTGCTGCTGCAAGCCCTGGTGGGTCACAAGGGACGTTTCACCAACATCAACGTGGGATGGCCGGGAAAGGTACATGATGCTCGCGTATTCAGGCACTCTGGTCTGTTTCAAAAGCTGGAGGAAGGGACTTTCTTCCCAGACCAGAAAATAACTGTTGGGGATGTTGAAATGCCTATCGTGATCCTTGGGGCTCCAGCCTACCCCTTAATGCCATGGCTCATGAAGCCGTACACAGGCAGCCTGGACAGTAGTCAGGACCTGTTCAACTATAGGCTGAGCAAGTGCCAAATGGTGGTGGAATGTGCCATTTGGACATTTAAAAGCGCGCTGGCGCAGCTTACTGACTCGCTCAGACCTCAGCGAAAAGAATATCCCCATTGTTATTGGTGCTTGCTGTGCGCTCCACAATATCTGAGAGAGTAAGGGGGAGGGATGTTGAGGCAATCGAGGGATTTATGGCGGGGTGGGATGTTGAGGCAAATCGCCTGGCCGCTGATTACACACATCCAGACACCAGGGCGGTTAGAAGAGTGCAGCAGGGGGTGGTGCGCATTAGAGAAGCTTTGAAAACCAGTTTTGTGACTGGCCAGGCTAGGGTGTGAAACTTCTGTTTGTTTCTCCTTGATGAACCCTTTGCCCCCCCACCCCCGGTTCACTCAACTTCCCTGTAAACCAACCACACCACCCTCCCCCCGCCCTCTTCGAGCACCACTTGCAGAGGTAATAAAGTCATTGTTACTTCTCATTCATGCAATCTTTATTAATTCATCACACAACTAGGGGGATAATTGCCAAGGTAGCCCGGGAGGGGTGGGGGAGGAGGGAAAGAAAAGGACACACTGCAGTTTAAAACTTTAAAACTTTAGCACTTATTGAAGGCCAGCATTCCCAGGCTCGGGCAATCATCTGGGGTGGAGTGACTGGTGGCCGGAGGGCCCCCCCACCATGTTCTTGGGCGTCTGGGTGAGGAGGCAATGGGACTTGGGGAGTAGGGCTGTTGGTTACACAGGGGCTGTAGCGGCGGTCTCTGCTCCTGCTGCCTTTCCTGCAGCTCAACCATACGCTGGAGCATATCAGTTTGATGCTCCAGCAGCCGGAGCATCGACTCTTGCCTTCTGTCTACAAGCTGACGCCACCTATCATTTTCAGACCGCGATTCAGCCCGCCACCTCTCCTCTCGTTCATATTGTGCTTTTCTGTAGTCAGTCATTGACTGCCTCCACGCATTCTGCTGTGCTCTTTCAGCGTGAGAGGGGACATCTGGAGCTCCGAGAACATATCCCAAGTCCACCGTTTTCTCCTTCTAATCTTCGCTAGCCTCTGCGAAGGAGAAACATTTGCAGCTGGTGGAGGAGAAGGGAGAGGTGTTTAAGAAAAGACACATTTTAGAGAACAATGGGTACACTCTTTCACGTTAAATTTTGCTGTTCACATTACACAGCACATGTGCTTTCGTTACAAGGTCGCATTTTTCCTCTTATATTGAGGGCCTGCCGGTTTGGTGTGAGAGATCACTCATGCAGTGCCAGGCAACAGATTTCGGCTTGCAGGCAGCCATGGTAAGCCACAGTCTTTTGGCTTTTTTAACCTTCTTAACATGTGGGAATGGTTTCAAACAGTAGCGCCCTCATTTCCCATACCAAGCACCCATTGGGTTGGCCATTTAAAATGGGTTTGCAATGTAAAAGGAGGGGCTGCGGTTTCCGGGTTAACGTGCAGCACAAACCCAACTAACCCCCCTCCCCCCACACACCCATTTCTTGGGGATGATCACTTCACCCCTCCCCCCCCCACCGCGTGGCTAACAGTGGGGAACATTTCTGTTCAGCCGAGCAGGAACGGGCACCTCTGAATGTCCCCTTAATAAAATCACTCCATTTCAATCAGGTGACCGTGAATGATATCACTCTTCTGAGGATAACAAAGAGCGATAAGGAATGGATGTTGTCTGCATGCCAGCAAACACCGGGACCATACGCTGCCATGCTTTGTTATGCAATGATTCCAGACTACGTGCTACTGGCCTGGCGTGGTAAAGTGTCCTACCACGGTGGACGGGATAAGGCAGCCCTCCCCAGAAACCTTTTGCAAAGGCTTTGGGAGTACATGAAGGAGAGCTTTCTGGAGATGTCCCTGGAGGATTTCCGCTCCATCCCCATACATGTTAACAGACTTTTCCAGTAGCTGTACTGGCCGCGATTGGCAGGGCAAATTAATCATTAATCATTAAACATGCTTGCTTTTAAACCATGTGTAATATTTACAAATATTTACATTTACTAGAGGTCCCTTGTGTGCCCTCAGGGTCTGGGAGCACACCTTCGGTGAGTTCGGGCGTTACTGGCTCCCGGTCTAGGGTGATAAACATATCCTGGCTGTTGGGGAAACCGGTTTCTCCCCTTCCTTGCTGTGAGCTATCTTCATTGTCTTCATCCTCATCTTCCTTGTACCCCGAACCCACTTCCCTGTTGCGTGATTCTCCATTGATGGAGTCAAAGCACACGGTTGGGGTAGTGGTTGCTGCACCCCCTAGCATCACATGCAGCTCCGCGTAGAAGCGGCATGTTTGCGCCTCTGCCCAGACCTTCCGTTTGCCTCTCTGGCTTTGTGGTAGGCTTGCCTTAGCTCCTTAATTTTTATGCGGCACTGCTGTGCGTCCCTGTTATGGCCTCTGTCCTTCATGGCTTTGGAGACCTTTTCTAATATTTTGCCATTTCGTTTACTGCTATGGAGTTCAGCTAGCACTGATTCATCTCCCCATATGGCGAGCAGATCCCGTACCTCCTGTTCGGTCCATGATGGAGCTCTTTTGCAATCCTGGGACTCCATCATGGTTACCTGTGCTGATGAGCTCTGCGTGGTCACCTGTGCTCTCCACACTGGGCAAACAGGAAATGAAATTCAAACGTTCCAGGCTTTTCCTGTCTACCTGGTCAGTGTATCTGAGTTGAGAGTGCTGTCCAGAGCGGTCACAATGAAGCACTGTGGGATAGCTCCCGGAGGCCAATAACGTCGAATACCGTTCACACTACCTCAATTCCGACCCGCTAAGGCCAATTTTATCGCTAATCCCCTTGTCGGAGGTGGAGTAAAGAAACCGGTTTAAAGGGCCCTTTAAGTCGAAAAAAGGGACTTAGCCGTGTGAACGTGTCCAGGCTTAATTCAATTTAACGCTGCTAAATTTGACCTAAACTCATAGTGTAGACCAGGCCTCAGCTATGGTAAATGGTTTGGAAATTCTTTGTGTAGATAAGACAGAGGGATCAAAGCATGATATTACTTATTACTTTCCCTAAGAGACTATAACAGTTAGAGGGAGGTGTGTATGCATGAATACACAATGGGCTTGATTCACCCTGCTGGCGTGGGATGGGATGCAAATTGCCTTTTTGCCCTCCTGCACCATTCTACCTTTGGGTTCTGCAGAGGGAGGACAGCTTTAAACTGCACCTGGGCTCCCAGGGTGACTGAAGACGACTGGGGGATGCACTGAAGTAGCATGTCCCCCAACTGCCCTAGCCATGCACCCTCCCTGACTGGTGCCAACCTCCCTTAAGGCTGTAGTGTATTCCTGGGGGACACCCTAGTCAGTGGCTCTCAGCCTTTCCAGGCTACTGTACCCCTTTCAGGAGGCTGATTTGTCTTGCATACCCCAAGTTTCACCTCACTTAAAAACTACGTGCTTACAAAAGCAGACATAAAATTACAAAAGTGTCACAGCTGACTGTTACTGAGAAATTGCTGATTTTCTCATTTTTACCTTAAAGACTAACAGATATATTTGGGCATAAGCTTTCGTGAGTAAAAATGTTGCATCCGAAGAAGTGAGGTTTTTACTCACGAAAGCTTATGCCCAAATATATCTGTTAGTCTTTAAGGTGCCACCAGACTCTTTGTTGTTTTTGTAGATACAGACTAACACGGCTACCCCCTGATACTCATTTTTACCTTGTATTTATAAAATAAATCGATTGGAATATAAATATTGTACTTACATTTCAGTGTGACACTTGAGTCTGTTTTTCACTTGTGGGCCTTGTGTGAAGCCCGAGCCCCAGGCAGTGTGGCTGAAGCATGTTACTTAGCTTTGTGGGGCCCCCTGTACCATAGAACCCCAGGCAGTTACCCTGTTTGCCACCCCCTAATGCCAGCCCTGCAATTGCAACTCCCCTAAACCCATACCTCAACCCCCCCGGGGTCTGCCACCCCCAGGTTGAGAAACACTGACCTAGATTAGTTAAATACCCCCAGAAGACCTCAGAGTACCCCCAGGGGTACACGTACCCCTGGTGAACCACTGCCTAGTAGATACTGGACATTTTGTTCTGCTGCAAACACCTCCTGACAGATGTTCTGAAAGTGTAAACTAAGGCAGGATCAAGCCTGAAAGCTCTTATTTTCTTTTAAAATAGGTGTTGATGAATAGTAATTGCTTAGATATAGCTTTAAAATATTAATAAAAGATGGAAAATGCAAATCAATTAATCAAATTTACTCTGTTTTAGAGGAGAATTTTGTTCTGATTTAAACCAAAAAACATCTCAAAGAGAGGAGAGTGCTTTGGGTGTTAATCTAAGCACAGGACTGACAAACAGGAACTCTAGTTTTAATTCTGACTATGCCACTGACTTTATTAGGTTGTCTTGGAGAAGTTACATAAGGCCAGGTTAAAAAAAAAAGCCTCAGTTTCATACACAGAAATGATATTGAAATACCCATTAGCGTGTGCAAACTCCCATTTTTCTGTGCAACTGTGGCAATTGCACATGTATATCCAGAAACATTCACGCACTTCTGTGTAGAGGCCTCTGACTTCCCTTTTAAAATTGTCCTTTAATCTCTTTGCTTCCATTTTTCCATCTATCAAATGGGAATAATAGCTACTTATCACCTTGACTTGCTGTTGTGAGGTTTAATTAGTTAGTTTGTAAAGTGTTTTGAAGATGAAAAAAAAAAAAAGCACTGATGCTATAAGTTCTAATTGTTGTTATGCAGTTTTTTATGTCATGGCCATTGCAATTTGTCTCTGCTTTTTAAATTTGTTTTCTTCTCTCCTTGTTGTATTATTAGTGTTCCGATCTTGGATACCATGCAAGTCTGAACAGAGCCCTAAGAACATATCTCTCTGCAGAATATAACCTTGAAACCTCTAGACATGAGGGCCTAGACATCATTGAGAATGCTGTCGACAGCTTGGAGCCACGAAGTGACAAGCAGAGATTCATGGAGATGTACCCCACTGCCTTTTGTCCGCCAATGAAATTTGAGTTCCAGTCTCATATGGGTGATGAGGTCAGTAGTTAGTGACTTCTTAGAGACAAATAGGGTAAATCCAAACCAATAATTTCTGTTTCTGCACAAAGGAAAACTTCCCTGTTGTGAATTCTGAATTATTTTCTGCAGAATGTGGCTTTTATCCACTTCTACAAAGAATCTAGTTAAAGTGAAATGTAAGCCAGTATTATTTACGCAGACACAAATAGATCAGCAAACAAAACCTTTGGCAGATCTGGAAACATGCTATTCAGAGCTGCTCAAAATAATTCTGATGCAAGAGCACTCCTTTGTTGTTGTGTTTTGTATTACACTATAATGACATTGGCTCAGATTTCTCTTTGCTTCCAAGATGTGCCCAACACAGGAACAGAGGCAATGATGGCTTTATATCACCACCACCCACTGGGGCTTCCCAGTGCAACTTAGAGGGGCCTCAGAGCTGTTTTACACTGCACTTGGAGCATGATGTCTGGAGATTGCCAGAATGCAAGTGGTCTCCAACCATGCTCCTATTTTCTACTACATTAGGGACTGGTGGAGGCATAGAATGCTACAGCATCTGGGGATTTCCCTTCCACAAGGGAAATCTTGGATGTGCACTGCTTTGTGGCCCTATAGCCACAGGTGCCGACTTCGTGGGTGCTCCAGGGCTGGAGCAACCACGGGGAAAAATTGGTGGGTGCTCCCCACCCCGTCCCCCCGCCTCCCTCTCCTCCCCTGAGGAGGAGGCGAGGAAGAGGCGGAGCCGGGGCAGGGATTTGGGGAAGGAGTCCAATAGGGGCAAGGAAGGGATGGAGTTGGGATGGGGACTTTGGGGAAGGGTTTGGAATAGGGGTCAGGGGTGGAGTCGGGGCAGGGCCGGGAGCGGAGGGGACGCGAGCACCCACTGGCGCCAGGAGAAGTTGGCGCCTATTCCTGTAGCAGCCAAAAGCCATATTGCAGAGGACCATCAAGGCTGCTATCTATTTTCATAGAATATTGTGACTATTTCTACATCTCCATAGTACATACATCCTCCCTTTGCATTTTCCAAATCAATTATTTTATTACATTTTTAATAGTTTCAACAGCAATTCATCTGGCTTTAAAGAGAGTGACAGAAGCCAGCGTTGGTGAATTGAAATTTTCTCTGAGTCTAATAGTCATTTTTGATTCTTTGTTAGGTTTGTCAGGTCAGTGCCCAGCAACCGGTACAAGCAGAGCTTATGCTCAGGTATCAACAGCTACAGTCACGACTGGCCACACTCAAAATTGAAAATGAAGAGGTGAGATTTGTCTCTACTTGTAAAGTGTGATAAACAGCATTTTGGCAGAGGGAGGATTTCCACCATGGGATGCTCGTATCATAGGCTGGGGGAGGCTAAGTCTCCCCAGACAGCTCTGCGTGGCCCCGCCCCGAGGCCCCTCCTGCTTGCTGCTAAGCCCGTGGCCCCAGCCCAGGCAGGCTGCTCCCCTTCCAGGAAACATGTTGGGGCTGGGGCTAGGGTGGCTGACCTGTGGGCGGGACTTGGAGTGGCTGGGGCCCCCCAGGCGCTGTGGCTGTGCCACCCAGCGTACGGGGCTGGAGGCACTTGGGTGGCCCAGAGCTGAGGGCAGGGGGGGGGGGCACTCTGGGCCTCGTTGGGGTGATCAGGGGCGGGGCCTCGGGAAGAAGGGGGGGCCAGGCCAGGGGCTAGCCTCCCCAAGCCCATGGTTCACCTGCCACCCCTGATTTCCACTGTGTCAAAAACTAAAATACATAATTTAGACCAGTGGTTCTCAACCTGCAGCCCAGTCAGCACAGAGCTACAGCCCATGTGAGATCCTCAGGGCCATACAGGTAGTATTGGATGCGGCCGACAATGGTAAATATGTTGAGAACCACTGATTTAGACTAAAATGGTTTAAATCTATACACACAATTTTCATTTACAATATCAAATATCTATAAACATTTCAGAGGTTAAAAACTGTACCCCAAAGGTGAAATTATGCCTTAATACATCTCAATGCATCACCGTCAGTCAGAGGAGCTACACAGAAGGTGTAAAGCGCAGAATTTGGCCCTACAGATCATTGAGTCCCCTGTAGAAATGGATCAAACCAAAAACACCTCCACGGTTTGGTACAAACATCCATTGTTCTTTTAGGAAAGGCCTGGAATGAAGTCAATAATGAGTCAGAATCAGTTATAAGTGGTTTAAAAATGTGTGCATTTGAGTTTGTGTATTGCTTTCAGTGAGAATTCATTGTGTGTGTTTGAGCTTGTATCTATCGATTCCTTTACATTTAGGATTCATTGAAAATATTCTTATTTACGTGGATATTTTTCAGCTTAAAAAAAACATGATGCTCAGTGTTTCAGCTAATGCTTCTCTTTATTTGACCCAGATGTGTAACGCATTAATTTGCTTTTTAAAGAAACACTTGTATTCCAGCCAGTGCATTTATTTTTAAACCAAATATAGTTCAAGATACTCACATTTAGGTGGTTGTCGTGGTTTTAAACCAATGGCATTTGTTGAAACTACTGCACTTTCCTTGTAACTGCTCAGTCCACCTTTACTGAAACTAATGTATTTAAGCGAAAACCACCATGTTTCAACTCTTGGCAATACATGTGCATGTCAGCCAATGAGTCTTTGTTGAAATTAGCACAGTAAATTTCCCCCTTTTCAGTACCTCATAGCTAAGGTCATTGGTAAGCCGCTGCAAGGAATCTCCCATTGCAGCTGTTTGCATGGACTTGTTTTTATACAGATGAACACAGATTCTAGATTTATTCATATTCCATACGTTTTGAATTTTCAAGTTTTAACATTATTGCTTTTATATATTTCCATCTAGATAGATAGATAGATAGATAAATTAAAACTGTTACTTTTATTGTCTCCTACAAAATGGAATTTGTCAATTTTGGAGGCAGTTGCTGAGATTCTAAGAAGTATTATTAGCAGAATTACTGAGATCTAATTATTATTTAATTCCCCCTCTCCTCTCTCTACCATGGATTTAACAAACGGCTATTCCCCAGATTGCCAGCTCTGAAGGGTGAAGGAATTTTGGCTGAGTTCTATGGCTGCAAGGGCAGAATCTTTGTTATGCTCTTAGCTAGAGCTGTTTATCCATGGTGATATTGAATGCCTTTCCTGATGATGGCTCACCTAGTAAAAGAAAGTTGCTCTTTTCTTTATATGTATCCGAAGAAGTGGGCTGTAGTCCACGAAAGCTTATGCTCTAATAAATTTGTTAGTCTCTAAGGTGCCACAAGTACTCCTGTTCTTTTTGCGGATACAGACTAACACGGCTGCTACTCTGAAATCTTTTCTTTAAAAAGAATAAAAAAAACTAAGGGCTCTTCACACCACTCTGGCAGCATATGGGGGCCTTAAAGTGTGCATAAATTATACTTGCACCCATTTTAAAGAAGTGTAAATGAGAATCTGTTCCTAAAACTAAAAGCCATGGCATTTTCTTACTCTATTCATATCCTGAAGGCCTGAATCAGAATCCAGATACTTATTTAATAAACTATTTAAATTCAGAAAGTAGCTCAGATTCACCATTCAGGAGATGTGGGGGGAAAGCAAGATTAAAGTGAGAGAAGGTAAGAAAGGGTGTTTGATTGCTCACCACATGAGTGCACAAATATAGGGAGAAGCAGGAAGCTCATGATAGTAGGCCAGGGCATATGAATGGGGAAGCATTGTTTCACAGAGACAGATGTGCTTGTGCAAAGGAGGTGTATGTACAAGTTACTTTATGGAGCAAGGATGCAGGTCACCAACTTCACCTCCAAACATATTCACTACCGCAGAGCTTGATGGTACACACGCTATCATCTGGATCTTATCACTTGTCTTTTCATTGTGGAGATGCAGTGTATCTCTTGTTCTGTTTCTAGTCATCTGTCTACTCTGAATGGCCATACTAGCTACACAATTCTGCAGCTAGTAGGAGATGCTGCAATAGCTGTGTAAACTGTACCTTCTTCCATCTTCTCTTCATCCATATTGCACCTGTGGGTTATAGACATGATCTTTACAACACATCGAACCCCTTACCAACATAAGCTTATTGTTGCACCAGAGTTTCTCATGGCAGCACACAGTGCCCTGCCAGCCATGGCATCAGATGTGCTCAATCATATTTTAATCTGGGGAGCCAACAGTTCAGGTTAGAGTACCAGTACTGTTTCTATTCACTATCACTTTTTTTCCCACTTTATTGTTCAGAGGACAAATTCTGAGGTTGTTACTCAGTCAACAGGAGAGCAGCCTATATTTGCTTATAGTAACTTATTAAAGCATAGAGACAGACCTAGGAACCAATGATCTCTTTTTTCTATTCTACACCAGTGTAGATCATGTCACTTGCTATTGTCATACACCGCAGTTCATTCACAAAGCATGTAAGAGTGAATTCATTTCAGTCACTAATTTCCATTGTAAGCTGCTTCTAGAATTTATCTTCTTTTCTATTCCATAAATTGCACTTATTCACACCAGGTTAAGAAAACGACAGAAGCTACTTTGCAGACAATACAAGACATGGTCACCATTGAGGACTATGACGTGTCAGAATGTTTCCAGCACAGTCGTTCTACAGAGTCTGTGAAGTCAACAGTCTCTGAGACGTACATGAGTAAGCCCAGCATTGCAAAAAGAAGAGCTAACCAGCAGGAGACTGAGCAGTTCTATTTCATGGTATGTTGGTTGCTTCTTCAGCCATGTGATCTGGTCTAAACACCTGTAGTAAGTGTTTTCAAAAGGAATTGAAGTAACAGATAAAATTAATCCATTGATTTTCATCTCTGCAGAAATTCAGAGAATTCCTAGAAGGGAGTAATCTCATCACAAAGCTGCAAGCAAAACATGACTTACTGCACAGGACACTTGGAGAAGGTAAATAATGCAGAAGATACTGAAAAGCAATTCTAGGGTGAACCCACTAAAATATTGAAAGTGTATGCAGTGAAAAATTACAAAGCTCAGAGTCCTGGTACCCAATAAATATAGGCCTGATTTCTTTACCAGTCATAATTCAATGCAATGGTTAGAGCCTTTTCCTGCACAAGAGAGAGCTGTAAACTGGTTTTATTTCTTCAATAGATATTAGTTTGTATTTTGCAAATATAATAATGTGGACAAACGAATGCATTTGGGAATGAAACTATTGAATGAAACATCTGTGTTTTGATTTGAGAAATAATACAATACTAGGCACATGCTGAATTAAAAGCTGTGCAAGACGTCCTGTTTTTGCTTCCTGAATTTTTTTGCAGAGAGAGTGTTGTAAACACATAAATGGCAACATTCTGTAAGACCCCTATCCTGAAACTGGAGCCACCAGCACAGACTCTCATGCCCTGCAGAGCCCCACTGTGGCTCCACTCCAGGATGGGGACCAGCCCTTGGGGATCTGATTGCAGGATCAGGTGATCATCAAAAGAAGAACTAGGGAAGTGTCACCAACTGACACACTGAAGAACCAGGGAGGGGGAGACAAGCAAATGAACCCATTTACCACAAGACAGCATTAGCGAGTGGGGGCCCAAGAGATGGGAGTATGCAAGATGCTGGGGAAAGCAGAAATGATGGAAATTTTGTGATAAAATCTGTTCTCAAAAAAGTTCCACCTGTTCAGTCAGGATGGCAGATCCAGATTTGCATCCAGATCACAGATACAGTTTGTATAAAAATCCAAACTCAGACGGAATCTAAAATTTTGATAGCATCTGGATCCTGATCACCCCGATCAACCTATGTCTTCTTACAGACAGATCATGTACCTGGGGTTAATATGGGATTTGTTTGTCAAAGTTAAATAAACCACCATTAAATCAATTATCAAGCGGTCAAGCCAAGCAGAATCATGAGTAGACTGACCAGGACATGCAGGTGAATGAGAGACAGACACTTGGGATGGAATTAATCGGTAAGCCACAACCCTATTAATTATACCTTGCGGAGGGGAACTTCAGTGCCTGCCCTGTGCTCTCACAGGACTTTAACCACAAACCAAACAATAACTTGGGCACTGCAATGATAGAGGCCACAGGGCTGGGGACTGTTTCAGTCCGCAAAGACTCCAGGTCCCTCTCCTCTGCTGAGAACAAGGTCCAACAGTGAAATCCTGGGTCCTTGTTTACCTCTGGGAGCTGGCCCTTTTAGTCTTTATGCGCACAGGACACCAGCCACAAGTTGCAGTGAGTCAGTGGTCATACCAGCATTACATGAATTGTGGAATTCTTCTGCTTTCAACCCAATTGTGCCTCCAGGAGGCTGCAGGGAAGGTGGAAAAACCCACTGGACCTCATGCCAGTTTGCCCTAATGGGAAAAATTCCTTTCTGATCCCTAGAAATAGGTGACTGGTTAGACCAACAGCATCATAAATGGCACATCTCCAAATCTACAACTAATGAAGGGGAGGGAGGGGCAGCTAACAGTAGGGTAAGAGACTTTTGAAACACCCAAACTAGCTTAAGAGGCGGAGGAAGAGAGGTGCATCCAGCAGCCCGCCATTCAGGTGGGCCCATCTCCCCTGGCCCAGTTAATGACTAAGTGGAGGACTAAAGGAGAAAGGAGCAGTGGGACAGCCCCCATTCTTCCATCCTTGTGCTTCGGTCTTCTCTCACTCCCTGCTGTACTGAAGGTGGTGAGAGGGTAATTAGAGAAGGTGTTTTTTGAGTATAGATAAATCCTATAACAAGCAGTCTTAAAATTCTTCACTGGTTTCTTTAAACAGATACATGGTCATCCTGAAAAAGGATTCTGTAAAGTCTAGGTTATCCAAAAATTAACTTAAACTTCCACAGCTGTTTGGGAAACTGATTCTTCTCAATTTATATATATATATATATATACACACACCTCTACCCCGATATAACACTGTCCTCGGGAGCCAAAAAATCTTACCGCGTTATAGGTGAAACCGCGTTATATTGAACTTGCTTTGATCCACCGGAGTGTGCAGCCCCGCCCCCCCCCCCCGCCAGAACCCTGCTTTACCGCATTATATCCGAATTCGTGTTCTATTGGGTC
This sequence comes from Trachemys scripta elegans, assembly GCF_013100865.1. Taxonomy (NCBI): domain Eukaryota; kingdom Metazoa; phylum Chordata; order Testudines; family Emydidae; genus Trachemys; species Trachemys scripta. The sequence continues at coordinate 60,019,884 of NC_048298.1, forward strand.
ATGTTATATCGGGGTAGAGGGGTGTGTGTGTATATATATATAATTGTGTTGGTAATTTATCATTAAACTGTGACATAAATTGATAGTTTATACCAGGGGTTCTCAAACTGGGGGTCGGGACCCCTCAGGTGGTCGCAAGGTTATTACATGGAGGGTCGCGAGTTGTCAGCCTCCACCCCAAACCCTGCTTTGTCTCCAGCATTTATAATGGTGTTAAATATATAAAAAAGTGTTTTCAATTTATAAGGGGAGTCGCACTCAGAGGCTTGCTATGTGAAAGGGGTCACCAGTACAAAAGTTTGAGAACCACTGGTTTATACAGATGCAGTTTCTAGGAATTTTGGTGCAAAAACAAATTGTGCATAAGTTGTAATGCCAAGTCATATATTTCTGACAAAACTGATTTCGTAGCCTCTTGAGACAATACTACGTTAATTAAGAATAGATATGGGTACACCTTGTATACATGGAATAGACTGAAAGAGAGAAAAGGAAGCTATTTTAGATGTACCTATTATATGGCTTAGTAGTTAACAGAAACATGTAAAGCCTTGAGTTCTCTTTTCCCTTTGCATACATTCATGTAGCATATGATTGCTACCTTCATGACTTTCATTGTCTCACAGAATTGTACTAGAACTCTCATGTAATACCACCCCCAAATACAATTCCTTTGTGGCCACATTTGCTGGAAGTGGCAGAGCCCTACCAAAATTAGGACAAAACTCTGAGCAGGTGGCAATGCTTTGTCAGGTTGGGTATGTCCTTAACATCACTACACTGTAAAACTAAGGTTCTGTCTACACTAGTAGCGAGGGGTGTGATTCCCTAGCTCGCATAGACATACTCATGCTACCTCTCATTGAGTGGGCGCTAAACACAGTGATGTGGTGGTACAGACTAGCTGAGCCAAGTATGTATCTATGGGGTTCAGGCAGGTTTTACTGAGCACAGTTAGCCCATGCCGCTACCATGCCTACCCTACTGAGCTAGCGCAAGTATGACTACTCAAGCTAGGGAATCTCACCCATAGCACCTACTGTAGACCGAGACTAAAACAAGCTAAACACTGCAAGCAAACGTCACCTGAAGCCAGAGGACACCAAAGGAAGCTTTTAGCTTTTTAGCTGAGGTGATAGGCTACCAAAGTTAGTTTAGTTGCTAAAGTTCCGTTTTTATTTCAGTATTTATTTATTGTGGTGAACCTGAATCTTGAGATTTGGAAAAATAAATAAGAGATGTTCGTCTTCGAGTGCTTGCTCATGTCCATTCCACGTTAGATGTGTGCGCACCGCATGTACCATTGCTGGAGATTTTTCCCTTAGTGGTATCCATTTGACCGGCTCTAGCACCCTCTGCTGCCGCACGTTTATGCGCCAGTATAAGGGGCACTGCCAGCTCCACACCCTCTCTGTTCTTTCTTACCACCTGTGACGGTTACTGGAACAGCTCCTCTTGCTTTGGCAAGGTGTTTTTTCAGTGTCTTTTTTTCTCTTCAATTTAGTATGTTAGTGTAGTAGTAGTAGTAGTAGTAGTGTAAATAGTATTAGTGTAGTTAGTTAGTCCCCCTCCTTTAGTGTAGAGGGGCTCCCTTTTCCCCTGGGGCCAGGCATGCCCCAGCCCCCGGGCTTCAAGCCTATGCCAGTGAGCGACCCACACTCCAGTTGTCTGAAGCCTCTGGGAGAGGCTCACGTACAAGAGCGCTGTCAGATCTGTCGGGACATTAAGTCTTGTATGAAGAAAGACAGAGAGGATTAGGGTGACGAGATGTCCTGATTTTATAGGGACAGTCACGATTTTTGGGTCTTTTTCTTATATAGGCTCCTATTACCCCCCATCCCCTGTCCTGATTTTTCACACTTGCTGTCTGGTCACCCTAGAGAGGATAGACTGAGAGCTATCCTAATGGAAGCCGCTCTTAGACCAGTGTCCGAGCCAAGCCGATTGGATTGGGCACCAAGCGCTTCAGTGCGAAGCGCCCCTCTGGCATTGCATGGCACCATTCTTCATCTCCAGTGCTGAGGAAAAAACATAAGAAACAGCACTCCAAGAGAAGACACTCCCCAGTGCCAAAAAAAGGCAAACAGGGGGAAGACAGTGGAGTGCAACCCACATCAGGCCACTCCCCAGTCCTATGGCTGCACTGTCAACTCTGCCCCGAGAGCAGTTGAGCTCGGTGCAGGAACCCCCCGCCCGCGCCAGGAAGTCATTGCTATGCCAATGGGATTGCAGTGCCTTCTACCCTGGAGGCCTTTGAAGCAGCCAGGGACTTATTATCTCTCCCGGTGCTGCCGACCCCAATGGGACAACTGCCTGCTCTGATGAGCGTGAGCAGAAGAGAGCATGGAGCTCCAAGCTCTTTCCCAGCACCAGGGCCCTCAGTACCTTCCAGAGGCAAGCCAGACCTTCTTTCATCTGTAAGCTCATCCCCGATCTGGCACCAGTCCCCGCACCCGTGGCACCAACTGGCAGAAGCAAGGGGTACTGCTCCCCTATGGTCACCTCAGGAGGCCTCTTCTTCGGAATCTGAGATGGAGTCCTACACCCGTCCCAAGAGTCACTGGCGGTATCCATCCTACATCCCACCGGATTCCGGTGTAGGTCCCCTCACTGGCACCTGGCTGTCAGGGCAGTGGCCGATGCAGTGGCCGTTCTGGAATCTATGGGGGTTTCCCCCGGTATTGGGGCCGTCATCCCACTGATCCTGCTCAGTTGTGTCTGAGAGGCTGGGTCCCACACTGCTGCATTCGGCACTGGAATTCGACTCTAGTACCAAGCCTGGTACCGACGTGCAAGATGTGGGCCTGATGGAAGTAATAGGGACAGAAGAAGAGGAGAAAGCTCTCCCTCCAGTACAGGCCTCTTACTTCTCCTCCCCAGATGAGTCTGTCTCGGGGCTGAGCAGGAAAGCCCCTCAGGAGCTTCTAAAGAGAATAGCTGATAATCTGGGGCTAGAGGTTCAGATGTTCAAGAAGTTCATAGCCTCACTGACATTTTGGCTGAAGCAACGCCATCTAAGGTGGCCCTACCCATCAATGAGGCTGTTACGGGTCCAGTCAGAGCCCTGTGGCAGACTCCATCTTCTCTCCCTCCCACTTCAAAGAGGGCAGAGGAGAAATACTATGTGCCAACCAAAGGGTACGAGTACTTATATTCTCACCCTCCTCCTGGGTCCCTAGTCATAACAGTGGCCAATGAGAGGGACAGACAAGGCCAGGCAAGTTCTACCCCCAAACAGAAAGACTTAAAGAGACTAGATCTGTTTGGCAGAAAATTTTATTTAATGAGTGGATTGCAGCTTCATATCTCTAACCAGCAAGCCCTGCTGGGGCGGTCCGATTACAATATGTGGGACTCTAATGAAATTTAAAGACTCGCTGCCTCATGATGCCAGGCAAGAGTTTTCTGCCCTCTTAGAGGAGGGAAAGTACACAGCCAGAGCCTCACTCCAGGCAGCCCTGCATGCAGCTCATGCGGCAGCCAGAATGATGGCTTCCGCAGTGGCTCTGAGGCGATGCTCTTGGCTGCAGTCCTTGGGGCTACCACAGGAGGTCCAACAGTCAATCCAAGAACTCCCATTCAAGGGTACCTCACCATTTTTTGAGCAAACGGACACAAAGATCCATGGCCTGAAGGACTCAAGGACTACCCTCAGATCACTGGGTCTCTATGCTCTGGCTCTTTCAAGGAGGCATTTCAGGCTTCAGCAACTGACCCGCTTCTCGGCTCTGCCTCCGCGACAGGACCAGTTCAAGAAAAGGAGCAGGGGTTACAAGTGTTGTCAACCATCCCCATCCGCCTCAACCTCACTACCGGGGTTTCATAGATACTCAGGAGGTCCCAAGCAGAACTTTTGAAAAGTGTGCCTGAGGGCACTATACTAGTTCCAACATCAGATCCTGCTCTTGACTCTTTTGATTTTGGACCAACATTCCCACTTCAGCCCAGCATGGTCCTTCATCACATCAGACTGCTGGGTGCTGAATACAGTGGTGGACAGTTATACTCTTCAGTTTTCCTCCACCCCTCCCTCCCACCTCCATCCCTCTTCAGGGACCCTTCTCATGAATAACTTCTATCCCCAGAGGTGAAAGCCCTCCTACAGGTGGGGCTGTGGAAGAGGTGCCTTGAAACTTGAGAGGGAAGGGGTTTTACTCCCGATATCTCCTAATCCCAAAGGCCAAGGGCGGGAGGGTTTCTTTGACCCATCCTGGACTTGCACCTCCTCAACAGTTATTTTAATAAACTGAGGTTCTGTATGGTCTCCCTGGGCTCCATCATTCCCTTCCTGGATCCAGGGGACTGGTATGCTACCCTCAACTTGAAGGACACCTATTTCCATCTTCCAAGGCCACATAAAATTCCTCAGGTTCATAGTAAACCAGTCCTATTACCAATTCACTGTCCTGTTTGGTCTGTCTGCAGCCCCTGGGTTTTTACGAAATGCATGGCAGTGGTAGCAGCCTTCCTTAGAAGGTGAGGGGTCCAAGTCTACCTGTACCTTGATGACTGGCTGATCGAGGCCACTCAGAGGCTCAAGTAAAGAACAGCATCAGCCTGGTCCGAGCCACCTTCTCAGCACTGGGCCTGTTGATAAATGAACAAAAGTCGACTCTCATTCCAGTCCAGAGAATAGAGTTTATTAGGGCAGTGCTCGACACAGACTAGAGCTTTCCTTCCAGAGGCTCCATTCCAGACAATGGCGAATCTGATATCAAGGGTCAAGGTCCACCCCGTCACAACAGCCCAGGTTTGCCTCAAGCTCCTGGCACATATGGCTGTGTGCACTTACATGGTATGACACGCAAGGCTGTGCCTCAGACTCCTACAGACATGGTTAGCTTCAGTGTTCTCACTGAACAGACATCACTTGGACTTGGGCAGATTAGTACGAGTGCTTACAGACAACACAGCAGCCATGTTCTACATTGACAGACAGGGAGAAATGCGGTCCTCCCTCCTGTGTCAGCAGGCCGTCCATATGTGGGACTTCTGCTTGCAGCACTCCATTCACCTCAAGGCTATCTGTCTTCCAGGAGCCCAGAAAGCCCTGGCAGATCGCCTCAGCAGATCTTTCTCCTCTCACCACGAGTGGTCTCTTCACCCAGAGGGTACCAGGTTAATCTTCCAAAGGTAGGGATCTCCCCAGGTAGACCTGTTTGCAGCCAGGCAGAACAGGAAATGCCCTCAGGTTTGCTCACTTCATGGTTACAGCCCAGCTCCCTTTCAGCCTCCTTCCTGCTTCCATTGGCAGAGCTCCTAATCTATGTGTTTCCTCCAGTTCCTCAGGTCCTTCTGAAAATCAAGCAGGACAAGGTGAGTGTTATCCTTATAGTGCTGGCATGGCCACACCAACACTGCTTCGGCATGCTGCTACACATGTCAGTAGTGCCTCTGCTACCCTCCTACTCCGCACAGACCTGATCTCGCAAGACCACGGATGTTTACTCCACATGAACCTTGTGGCCCTTCATCTGACGGTGTGAAAGCTCCATAGTTGAACCCGGAGGAACAAGCTTGTTCAGAACAAGACTGCCAGGTCTTGCTAGGTATTAGAAAGCCATCTACTAGTGCTACCTACCTGACCTAGGGGGAAGCATTTCTCTATATGGTCTTCCCAACAAAGTCTGTCTCTTACTTGGTCTTCCCTTCAATCTATCCAGGAATACCTGCTCCACCTAAAATAGCAAGAGCTGGCCCTTGCATCTATCAAGGTACACCTAACGGCGATCTCAGCCTTTCACCTGCCAGTGAGTGGTAGGTCAGTTTTCTCACACAAGATGTCCATCCGCTTTCTTAAAGGGTTAGAGACAGGGCCGGTGCATCCACTAGGCAAACTAGGCAGCTGCCTAGGGCGCCAAGATTTGAGGGCGCCAAAAAGCGGTGCCCAAAATGTTGGGGATGCTCACCCGGCGCTGGCTAAATGTGTAACCCTCTTCCCGCCGCTCTGCGAGGGGGCGCTGCAGCTTTGAGCAGCTCCGGCCGGCTGGGAAGTGATGTTATTTCTCCTCCGGCCGCCAGGGGCGCTGCGATGCTCCCTGCTGCTCTGGCTCTTCCCCAGGGCCCTGCCCCTGCTCAGCCCCGCCCTGCACCCACTCCCCTGAGCTCTGCAGCAGGGCCGGGACTGCACTCACTGGCGGCAGGAAGTACAGAGACCCGGCCCCAGCCACGCCGCCAGTGAGTGGTCCCCCCCTACCACCCAAGCCAGCCCCGACCACCCGGAGGCCTGCCCCCCCAAGGAAGCTGCGCCCCCTGCTCCCGCCTCCCCCAGGGAGGCCTGGGGCATCCCCCCCTGCAGGGGGGCTGCTTAGGGCCCCAGAATATCTAGGGACGGACCTGGTACCCGCCACCCTGCCCTCAGCCAGCCCCACACCCCTGCCCTGCCTGCAGCCAGCCCCGCACCCCCACCTCCATCCAACCCCTGCAGCACCCCCCTCCCTGAAGCCAGCCAACCCTGCACCCCATCTCCAACCAGCTCCGCATCCCCTGCCCTGCCTGAAGCCAGCCAGCCCCGCACCCCTCTTTCTCCAGCCAGCCCCTGCCGTACCCCCGTACCCAAAGCCAGACAGCCCCACACCCCAGTCTCCAGCCAACCCTGCACCCCATCTCCAACCAGCTCCGCATCCCCTGCCCTGCCCGAAGCCAGCCAGCCCCGCACCCCCATCTCCAGGCAACCCCTGCCGCACCCCCATGCCCGAAGCCAGCCAGCCCCACACCCTGTCAGGTTATTTATTTATTTTCATTAAATATGTAGTCTAAATAATGAAATTAATAAATTTTCAAGCCGAATATATATTAATTCTGCTTAACAATGCCATATTATGCAGTATTCATTTTTGAAAGTTTATAATAAGCGATGCTCCGGGGGGAGGGAAGGGGAAGGGGGGAAGGCGTAAGGTGGAAGTTTCACCTAGGGCACAAAATATCCTTGTACTGGCCCTGGTTAGAGAGACTTTACCCTGAGACTTGTGAGCTGATTTTAACCTGGGATTTAAACTTGGTCCTGTCAAGAGTCAGGGGCCCTTCCTTTGAGCCACTAACATCACGTCCTCTGCTGTTTCTCTCCTGGAAGGTCGCCTTCCTGATAGTGATTACCTCAGCCAGAAGGGTCTCGGAAATCAGGGCCCTTATGTCAGAACCACCACACACACTGTTCTTTAAGGACAAGCTTCAGCTGTGTCCCCACTTGGCCTTCCTTACAAAGGTGGTTTCACAGTCCCATAATAACCAAGCTATTTTCCTGCCAGTTTTCTTCCCAAAGCCACACAGGAATTCAGAAGAGCCACAGCTTCACTCCCTGGATGTCAGACATGCCCTAGCTTTCTACACTGAGAGGATTAGGCCGTTCCATAGATCTATGTAACTCCTTGTGGCAGTAGCAGAAAGGTTGAAAGGCCTGCTGGTTTCAGCCCCGAGAATCTTATCCTGGATAGCCTCCTGTATTCGAGCTACTACGAGCAGGTGGACATTCCACCTCCTGATGTCTTGACCGCTCATTCGACAAAAACTCAGGCCTCATCAGCTGCGTTTCTGGCCCAATTCAAGGTATCTGCTGGGCTGCAACCTGGTCATCAGTTCATACTTTTTCCTTCCACTGTGCCATCACCCAGCATAGCTTCTCCTTCCACTATGCCATCACGCCAGGTTTGGCACAGCAGTGTTGTAATATGCATGTCCATGAACTCCTAGGTCACCTCCTTGGGTACTGCTTGTGAGTCACCTAAGATGGAATGGACATGAGCAAGCACTCAAAGAAGAAAAAACAGTTACTACCCTTTCTGTAACTGTTATTCTTTGAGATGTGTTGCTTATGTCCATTCCATGACCCACCGTCCTATCCCTCTGTTGGAGTTAGTCGGCAAGAAGAAATTGAGACAGTGCAGGGCCAGCAGGGCCCATTATACTGACGCATAAGGGTGTGGTACCAGAGGGAGCTAGAGCAGGCCCAGCGGATACCACTGAGGGAAAAATCTCTGGCAACGATGCACATGGCACGTGCACTCCTAATGTAGAATGGACATGAGCAACACATCTCGAACAACAACAGTTACAGAAAGGTTAGTAACTGTTTCTTTTTAATCATGTCAATAACAAATATGGGAAACATACTAATTGTCAAACTGGTTCAGTCCCGTGGCCCATCTAGTCCAGTATCCTGACTCCAACAAGAGCCAATACCAGTGCTTAAGAGGAAGTTACAAGAAACTTCATATTAGGCCTAATAATCAGCCCCTCCCAATAGGTCTCATCTTGATCTCCAGTAGCTAGAGATGGGACTAAACCTTGAAGTCTGAGGTTTTTTAATCTCTTCCAGAATTTGTTTGCATTAACTATTATGACTCTAATATTCTCTTTAGCCATATAAATGTCCAATCCCTTTTTTAATCTTGTTAAATTTTTGGCCCCAATGACATCCTGTGACAGAGTTCCACAGTTTCAATATATAGTGTATGAAAATGTATTTCCTTTAATTGATTTTGAATTTGCCATCTTTTAATTTCATTGACACTCCCTAGTCTACCTTCTCTAGACCATTCATTATTTTATATATTTTTATCATGTCCCTTCATATTCATTTCCTTTCAAAGGTAAACAATCACAGTCTGTAATTCTCTCCTCACATGAAAGATTTTCCATGCCCTGGATCATGGGTGGCAGGTGGACCCCCACTTCGGGGAGGCTAGCCCCATGGCCCCACCCCTTCCATACGAGGCCAGGCCCCCCACACCTCTCTCCCATGGCCGGAGAAGCCCCTGGCCAGCTGGAACCCTGAGCCCTCATCACCCCCGCCACCAGAAGAGCCCCAGGTCAGCCCCAGCCAACTGACCAACCAACCCAAGCCCTAGCCAGAGCAGACCCAGCCGACCAACTGACCCGAGCCTCGGCCGGAGCAGATCCAGCTGCAACAGCCGGCCCGGGGCCAGAGCAGCCCCTGCCCAGCCTCCCACGGCAGCGGCTGCTGCCAAGGAAGGCAGACCCTTCCCTGGCCTATTACACCCGCCGCCCATGCCTTTGATCTTTCTTGTCACCCTTCTCTGAACCTCCTTTAATTCTGCAAAATATTTTTTGAGATGGAGTGACCAGTAGTATACACAAAATCCAGATGAGGCTGCATCACTTATTTGTATAATGGCACTATAATATTTTGCATATTTTTCTCCCATCTGTTCCTATGTAGCCTAACATCTTATTTGCCTTATTGACTGCAGCTACCTTCTCTAGACCATTCATTATTTTATATATTTCTATCATGTTCCCTCTTATTCATTTTCCTTTCTAAGATAAACAATTTTTATCATTGCAAAAGGTTAATAGTGGGGTGACTCAATGTTCCATGTTAAGTCCTATTTAGTTTAATATATTTAATTATCTAGAGAGAGGGAGATGAGTGGTATGAGCAGTGAGGTAGAAAAGTTTGCAGATGACTAACCTAAATAATTGTGTCAAATCCAGAGAAGACTCAGGAACTTCAGAAGGCTTTAACCAAACTAAGTGAATGGGCAACACAATAGTAAATTAAATTAATTTTTTATAAATGCAAAACAATGCACATTGGGGAGATAAAAATTAAACTACTCATACACCTCACGGTTATAAATTAACTATATCAACTCAGGAAAGTGACTTGGGCATCACTATGGACAGCTCAGTGTGCAGCACTGACACACTCTTAAGAGAATAAAGAAATTGTTATTAGCAAGCAGTTACAGTCAAGAGCTCACCATTTTTGGCATTGAACAAGTTTAGGCACCAGCCAGGATGCAGTCTAATCCTGGCATAGCTCTATTTTCATATTGATTTAGTCATTAAAATACATGAGTATAAACAATGGAAGCTATTTGGAATTTTGCATCACATTATTTACATTACCAAATGGTTCTTTAAGAGAAAATGTCTGAGAAGTAGTTTTATACATGGATTGTTTTGGGTTATTTAAAACTATGGAGATAGAAGATTATCTCACATTGCCCTGAATCGTTGTCCAGTTGTAAATCTTGTGAATTAAACTTGGGTTAAAAATAATTCAGGATGAATAGTAAATTGGCAAGCATAAGTATAGTTACATACAAAAATAAGCTTTTATTTCCATAAGCTACAACTGAATATTTCCTTGTTCATTGAACTCCTCCAGGTCACAGAGCTGAATACATGACCACAAGGTAAGATTTTTTTTTTTTACCTCTTTTGTGTTGTAGGGCGCTACAAAGTTTCAAAAATCATCTGTATGAAGAATGTGATGACTTTGAAACATGAGTATTGTTAAATAAATTGTATAGAAGCATACTTGCACCACACATTCTAGCATCTAACTAAGCTAATGCTGTGACTTTAAATTGATAAAGGACTGGCTTGTCCATCTTTTTCTGGAATTATAAAGTACTTTTGTGAACTGTTTGGTCAATGTCAAGTACCGTGAAAAGAAGAGAAGCCTTCATAAAATCTCATAAAGTTGAAACACATCAATGTAATAATTTTTTGCTTTGGTGAATAGGAATGAAATCTTTTTTAACATTTCTGCACTCTTATGTTGTAATGCAATGTTCCAAACTGTCACTTTTGCAAGATACCTCTTCTCAGGCATAGTTTCTACTGCTACCAAAGCACTACTGTGGAAACAGAAGTTTTAGGGGAGAAGGATTTCTTTAAAGATTAATTAAAAGTAATTTCCAGTAATACATCAGCCCAGAGTCTCACCACCATTTTTTTTTACGTTTTAAAGTAATTTTTTTCCTAACTTTTAAAAAAAGATTTTCTTTCTTCTATTGGTGCCTGAAAGAGCCATAGAAACAAGGGAACCTGACTGGCTATATAAGGACACTAACTACACACCGAGTACTGTCAAGTTCACAAAATAAATTGTGAATTAGAGAAGAATACTTATTTCAGTAATCTCTTTTTGTTCTAGTCATCCCACGTGTTACATGTAACAATACTATGTAAACATTTATCAGACAAAAGTGCATCATGTTGATGTTATTCCTTTAATTCCTCTAGCTAAATTGCAATGTATTTTGTTTCTTGTGAAAAGAAATTGTCAGTATGAATGTGAGAGGCTAATCTGTTTAACAATTACTGGCTCCAGATGAAAATGTCCATGAATTGTTTTTTTGAAGTGCCTGAGGAAAACAATGCCTAGCTTTTAATTTTCATTTGAAGTTTTTCCACCATGAGGCAACTTCTCTGCTTAATAAAATAGGTGCTTAATATGATGGTGTGTCATGCTGTGGTTGGCAGGATGGATTTCCGTTCCTGCTGCACATTTTGTGGATGATAATACAAAATAAGACCATTCCAATCATACACTTGGGGAGTGTACAATAAAACTTTAAAAAAGGATTTGTAAGGAATGTTAGAATTATCAGTGAGGAATTTCTTTTTAGCAGAATTTTTCCTCTCTTTATTATGTTACACTTAAATCTCGTGAAATGTCTGTTTGACAAGTACTGTTTTTGTTTTCCTTTTTTTCTCTTAAAATGTTTTATTACTTTGCCATGAGCTTACAGATATTTTATTGTATGACTTAATTCTACCTTGCTCAGTAATCATATTCCCTTCCCTTAGAGCTCCAAACCTTCCCCCTAAACCCCAGAAACACAGGACCCTGATCACAATATAATGCTAAGTTGTTTAATGGTGATTTGGAATCATTTATCAAGGTACTGACACCAGCTCTCTGGGTGGCTGATCTCAACACTTCTTGCTGTAATGGTCAAAACCTCATGTAAACTGAGGCAGATCATGATGTTCAAATCTGTCTTGCCCAGCTGATCGATATAATACTTCCTAAAGTCAGAGGGAAACAGAAGAATACAATATTCACAATGAACTTCCTTACAATTTATTTAATCCAAGTATGGATGGTAGTGGCAGCCTGGTTTTGGTAAGGAATTTGCAGTTCATTAAAAGATAATGTTTAATGTTATATCCCACAATCTGACATTATTTCCTACTAGCAGTTTTAGTCACTTTAAATAAATCAGAACCCTATGTACAACCAATAGTACACTGGGTCTGAAATCCAGGTTTTCATTTCCCATGACTTCAGGAATTCATTATATTGTGTGAAATTGTGAGAAGCGTACTTCTGTATCTTGTATGTTTGCTGTATTTACTATCTTCTTCTTTTTCTTACTTTATTTCTAATAATGCTTCTAGCCGAGGACGAAGGAACTCTCACACCAGACACCAGGTATAGTTCTAGTGAAAAGAAAGCTAGTTCTTCCTCACTAACGAGTTGCATTCATGCCTGACTTTAAATTAGTTTTCCAGTTGACCTTACAGGGGAGGTTTGCATTAAGAAATTAGATTGTTTCATAACTCAATTTTGGCTGCCCTAGTTCTCCTAGAGAATGACTATGGAGAGATGAACTATAAATTTACAGATATTCCCTTATTCATTAGCAAGCACTTGCTCCCAACAATGTCCTGTGTTGAATGGGAATAAAACTTCAAGTGAACTCTAGTAGTACGATTTAGGTAATCAATTTACAAATTTTAAAAACGTTTTTCAAAATGATAACTCCTGGAAACTCAGCCTGGGATCTGAGAGGCAAGCTGGGTTGTTTTCTTCTTGTACATCATCACTGGTAGTAAATATTTTGCAGGACAAATTCCACCCTCAATGGCACAAATGTGATCCCATTGTCTTCAAATTGAGCTTTCAGTGACACCTACACAACTGCACTGAAGGCTAATGGTATTACACAGATGTCATTTTGAGATATAAAGACATAATAGTAAATCATAGCATTGGGCAAAACATAAACATCATTATCCTCAATTATCTATGCAAAGATACAAATACACCTCTACCCCGATATAATGCTGTCCTCGGGAGCGAAAAAATCTTACTGCGTTATAGGTGAAACGGTTATATTGAACTTGCTTTGATCCGCCGGAGTGCGCAGCCCCTCCCCCTCCCCAGAGCACTGCTTTACTGCATTATATCCGAATTCATGTTATATCGGGTCGCGTTATATCTGGGTAGAGGTGTAAAACAAAAATTAACACACCCAGGTTAAAAAAATAAAAAGTATTGCCTTCCAGCACAATCCAGATCTTGGAACAGGCACTATGAGACAAGCTGGGTGAGAGCTCAGCCACAAGGAGAGAGGTTGTTCCCCTGCATGTCCAGTCTTAAAAAAAGAGGTAGCCTAATGACCGATTCAATAAGGCCGGGGAAAGGGCCTCTAGTCCAAGAATGAGCTTTGTATGGAAAGAATGAGTCATTTTGACTGGCCCCACAACAGGATTACAGCTAGAAAAAATGGCTCATTATTACATAACTGCTTTAACAAGATGTGCTCATCGGTCCAAAATACGTGCTTGTTAATAGCAAATATTTGATCTGAATTAATAGCAGAGTAAGGGGTCAGTCTTGGTGACATCTAGCAAAAGCAGATTCCTTCCTCAAAAGATTTTTCTCCACCAATTGATCAAAAAACTATGGCCTGTTACTTTTGATTAGCAATGAGTTGGACAAATGTGAAAACTAAGACTGAATGAATGTTTTAGTGTTGTGAGGCTACTCCTAAACAAGCATTAAAACAGTCATGTTTACTCTGGTAATTTCTTACTGTAAACAATACTCTTTTAGCAGCTTTACATTCCTTGTATAGATAAGTATGCTAGCAGTAAATGTGATATATGCTGTTTTGTACGGACAGCCCAGTATTTATTGGTTTTTAATTGTTGTAGTATTACTAGGTTAACTGTGCAAATCTTGTGCAAATTAATTTATCTGTTACTGAATCGCTACACAACCTGAAATGTAAATTTTGGTGTAATTATTATTGTTGGTTCTTAGCCATAACCTTCTCTTTGTCTTTTTTTTTAAATAAAATTCTAAAATTTACATTATTTAAAGTAGAATAGTTACTGGAATTATGATAAATAACCCCATTAAAGCATTATAATGTTGCACACGAAAGCAATAGTTAGGTTGTCTCAGCAATTCCATTGTAGATTTTTTTTCCCCAAACATATAAGAATATATATATATTTGCCCATTGTCTTCCAGTAAAAAACTAGACACACAAATTGCAGAACCGTGGCATATAGAATCTTTGCCTGGGCTTAATTCTTAGCTCTCCCTTCTTTACTTCTAATTTAGTTTAACATGAAACTAAAGGACTACTTTATAAGAAGAAAAAAAAAAGGTTGTGTATTTTGAGTGACAGTTTTTGTTTTCTTTGTGGTTTTGTAACTCAATCTCTTTTATATTAAATTTTGAAATAAATTAGTTCATATCTGAGATTCATTTTTCTAAAAATATTGTAGCCACCAAATAATGATTTTTGAAGGTACCTTTTGGTTATGAAAAAAGTTTATTTTGCAAGCATAAGCAGTAACTATTTTTAACCAAATATGGTTCATGTCCTCAGTGCATATTTGATGACTCCTTTAGAGTCCTTAATCTCCATTGGGTAAATAGTATCCTATTTTTAAAATGCCAAAATACAGAGCCCAGCAAACAGTAAACACTTTCTTGGATCTGTTTCTTTCGACACCAGCAGACCTTGCATAGGGTATGAACAACGCTCCTCCATCTCTGTCTCTCATGCTGTTTGCCGGAATGGCTACCTTTTTGTGGTTTTGTAACTTTTTTACAAGACCAGGTTGAGCCTGTGGAGGACAGACAGGCTGGTTTTTGTTTGGCCCCTACCCTTACACCTATCCAGTTTGGGTGACCCTACCAGGAGTTAAAACTCCCGCCAGCAAAGCACTCGGGGTCATTGAAACACACATGCCTTCCCACCATGTTAAATCCCCCGGGAAGGAATTCTTTTGGATAATCAGTGGTTTGAAAAATAGTCAAGTTAAACTTAAACTTCACTGATCTAGAATCTGTGCATATTCAAATACTTCCTGTTCCCTCCCACTGATTATTTTTTTAAATGGTCATATTTAATATAAATCAAAAATCCCTAACCCTAGCTAAAACCATGTTTGTGATTCAAGCACCAAAGGCAAGACATTTTAGAAATACAGGTTCTGATTCTGCACACAGATTCATAATGTTGCTTACTCTTATTCAGAATCCCACTGAAGAGAACTTTGGGATCAAGCCCAAATTTCTTACCCTCCCTTTCAGGCTGTATCGCAAATTGAGGGGTAGGTTCTAACTGGCACTGAAAACAGCCATAGTGGATCCACACACAGGAGATCACATGCTTCTAAAGCTGCATTAATGTGTATCTGTATTCTGGCTGAGACCCAGCCCTGTACACAAGCTCCTCAAACAACTTAGTCCTGCTAAGGGTAGGAATACACTGTACAGATAGCTGTCGGTGGTAGTAATTCCCGGGTCAGAAAGTAGACAGCAGACCATCCCATGCTGTCCACTTGGTGGCTCTTACTACAGACAGCCTTGGAGCAGCAGTGCTTCTGACGCCTTAGAGCCAGAATAGGGGCCACTAACTTCCTTTCCCTGGCTTTTCAGGCCTGGCCATATGAGCAAGCATCTGCAATAATTTGGCTCCAGAGTGTATAAAATTCACTCCAGCTACTAATGGAAAAATAAGCTAAATTAATGCACATGCTTCATTTTCATACCATGATAATTAATGTTAATTGTATATTTAAAAGAAAATTCATTGTTTAACTCATTTTGCTTCAAGAGTCTAAAATAACTGCATGAAATGAGGTTTCATGTGTGTTAAGATAACCACATGCAATGAGATAAATTGAGGATAAAATTTCAGCCATTACTTAGAATTTCTTTGATTTGATGATTTGCATAATAACCTTAATATAACTTTTTTAGCCTCCTGGCAAAAGTGGGGAGATAATTTTGTTTGTAAGGGGTTGTTTTAATCAACACTACTGAGTCAATCTTGAATTATCAATAAAACCCATTTTCACACATGATCTAACTTCTGTTTCTTTCAGTTTGTGATTATATTCTTTTTGCTTTTGCCAGGATTCAGGACAAGTCATTCCCCTCATAGTGGAAAGCTGTATCAGATTTATCAACTTATATGGTAAGCTCTGAAATATGTCATGTCACTTCATTAGCACCCTGGCTATTTTGCATAAAGTATATTTTGCATAATGATTTTACCCCCTCATGTTTGTCATTTACTTGTTAAAAAATAGATTAAGTCTTTAGCATATGATCTCATTGTTCATCTTTTCTTCCCCACTCTTCAGGTCTTCAGCATCAGGGAATTTTCAGAGTGTCTGGTTCCCAGGTGGAAGTCAATGATATTAAAAATTCATTTGAGAGAGGTAATTGAATTTTCGTCTATATGAGCAACCTGAGATCCATCTCTTGAAAAAAAAAATCTGTTACAATTTGATAATTTTCTTGGATATTTAAGCAATTTTATGTACTGTATTCCCTGTACTTCAAGCTTTGCCTAATCATATATTTATTTGCCCAGTATAGTAATAACTCTTTCAGCGTTTTCACTTTATTCTGCTGCTAAGCACATAAGATTATATTTTGCTATACAAGTACACAAGATTTGTGTACTTTTGTAAAAAATTTTATTTTACCCGTGGTGAACTGCAAAGGATGACTTGTTTGTCTTTCCTGTTTTTATTATCTTTAAGGTTCCCATAAAAAGCAAAAATATTAAATGGATAATCAGACAATATTTAACACAATTTGAGACCACTGTTACTAGGTCTTGCAGAATATGAGTGTTGGACTTTCTGTTCCCTCTGCCAAAGTGACATCACAGCCAATACAAACATAGGTTGAAAGAGTCATTCCATTTGAAACCTCTATTTTCATTCCTAAGGCAATTTCATCCCAGAGGATAATTTGAGGAAGATGTAAGAGAATGAACAGAGGGTTTAAATGTAATTGTCTTTCAACCTATGGTAAGTCTGTGTCTGTTGTGATGTCACTCACTGTGGCAGAGGAACCGTGATCTGAAGGAGCGAGCAATTCTCAGATTGTGTTAAAGCATAGTGTTAATTACATTATTCTAAAAAAAAAACCAGCTAAGTCATCTCTTTTGGGATTTTACAAACCATTTTTTAATTTCTAGCATAACCTTTGCAGATCATCTTTTAATAAGAGGAATCCTTGGAGGAAAATCTGTCTTGTGACTAACAGCAAGAAGAAAGAATAGATGATATTTTCACTCTCCAATATTAACTGCATACCTTGTAAAATCAGATATGATACTTGAGCAGATATGTGCAGTAACTGTTTTTATATGATAAATGATGCAGCATCCTTATATCTGAGGACATTAATGGATTGTTATTGTCTATCTTTAAAGTCCACTTTATTAAAATGGAAATTGTTTCGCAACGGAAATGTTCTCGAGGTCATATAATATCATTAAAGCTAAAAAAGTTTTAACATCCAGTTTAGTCTTTTAAATGATGCAGTATTTTGTTGTGAGTTTTAGTGGTTTCGATTCTGTACATTGTACTCATTCAACTGCATTATGCACATCTTCTTGAGTTTCTGTGAATGCTTTTTCAATCCAAAGAGAGATGTGCAGCTCAAATAAATCTCTTGGTTTTATATGTTCTATATAAGCTGCCTAGGAATAGTCCTAAAAGTCCTATTTCACTAAGAATGATCGCATTCTTTATTTCACTAATTGCAAATCATAATCTGTCCCAAAATATTCATTCTGAACTTCATGATCTATGGGATCATTGGGTTACATAATTTAAAGAAAGATTTATTTCAGGCTGGGTTATTTTATTTTTTTCAGTTTAATCATGGGGCGGGATTTCTAAACCAATGTTTTATTATTTTATTAC
This sequence comes from Trachemys scripta elegans, assembly GCF_013100865.1. Lineage (NCBI taxonomy): Eukaryota > Metazoa > Chordata > Testudines > Emydidae > Trachemys > Trachemys scripta. The sequence goes on from NC_048298.1 coordinate 60,037,617, forward strand.
CATGCAACATCCCACACAGTCAAATCAAATCTTCATTTATTTATATGAAATACTATTAAGCAAGAATGCCTGTACGTGTTTCATTTATTCTACTTATTTTTAAGGTGAAAATCCTTTGGCAGATGACCAAAGTAACCATGACATTAACTCAGTTGCTGGAGTACTGAAGCTCTATTTCCGAGGGCTGGAAAATCCTGTCTTTCCTAAGGAAAGATTTAATGATCTTATTTCCTGTGTCAGTAAGTAAAAATTCCTATTTCATTCTCTATAGAATTACATGTTCATAAATACAGTAGCTGCCTAGAAAAAAAAAACGATTTCACTGATTTTTCTGAAACAATTTGTTTGCCATCTGCAACAGTATGTGTTGATTAGTCATACTTACAGCTGTGACTGCTCCCTTTTTCCAGAAGGGTCAATGTACAGTATAAGTCTTCCTGCTGTACTGAAAACAATCTTTCTTAGTATATGAAATATTTAAATTTACATACACTGCCATTTTCTTCTAATCTTTAGGGCAGAACAAGGGAATGATGCCATCAGTGTGCCAAGAGAATGCATTACTTCTAGCAATGGTTTCACTCTCTGCTGTTGTCTCATGCAAATGGTGGTGAATAACTATTTAATGACCCAACAGTGTACAATTCTGAGCACCACCTGTGAGATGCTTAGTGCTCTCAATTTCCACTTGCTTTTCGGGAAGTTGGGATACCTCAGCCCTTTGCAGGATCAGGCCCTTAGTAGGATAATAGTTCGCATTTTAGTTGGGAATTGGTCCTGCTTTGAGCAAGGGGTTGGACTAGATGACCTCCTGAAGTCCCTTCCAACTCTGATATCCTATGATTCGTTGATTCCAGGTGATGTTCTTGCCACTGTACAGTAGGTAAAGGGAGGAAAGCAGAATAAAAGGGCTCAAAAAGCCTAGAACCTGCTGATGAAAAGTTCCCTCAGCGCAGGAACTGAGGCAGATGACTTCTTCACAACTCCCAACATGAAAGGCATGACATCACGGGGCTGGAGTGGGAGGAGGTGGGACCGCAGCACCTAATGCTGCAAAACGTCTAGGCAGTACTGTTGCCCATAGGCAGGCAGGGACAGGTTACTGTAATTTAGGCAACCTTCGATGGCTGTCCAAGTTACACTGGGATACCCTATGGCCTTGGAACAGCCCAGAATCAACAGGGCACAAAACGTGGCTTTGTGAGTTCCATAGTTAAGGTCCAGCTCTTGTGGAAAACTTTCCAGATGAATGTAAGTGTTATGAAGGGGGAGAGGCAATCTTATAGGTAATTACGTTCAGTCCCGGGGAGGGGGGGGGGAGTTAATTAGGACAGGCACCTTGAATTAGACTATCTAGTCAGTGGGGAGCCAGCCCAACATTCAGAACTCCAGGGTGATGTGTTCAGGTACCCTGTGTTGCTCAGCAAATGGGTAGTTGTGCTTTGTACTATGTGGAGCTCAGTGTGTGGTTTCATTTCTAGATGGGATAAATGGCAGTAATCTAGCATGGAGGTTATTAATGAGTGGATCACTGTGATAGCGCTGTCACTTAGGAGGGGGCGCAGTATTTTGGTCAGGCTGAGATGGAGGTGGGCACATTTTTCCACCATGACTATTTGAGTCTCCAGCAGTACCGAGGGCCCCAAAACTGCAGACTAATTTAACAATCTGAGGACAGTTTCCCCCAACAGAAGGAGATGTGAGAGAAGACAAATTCTATAAAGCATTTCATTCTTTCTGTCAGGTGGTTCACCTTTAACCAGCTGCTCCTCACCCAAAAGCAAATGTCATGGAGTCAAAAATTTTAAGGTCAGAGGAGGGACCATTCTGATTATCTAGTCTGACTTTGGGCATAAAACTTAGCCCAATAATTCCTGTATTGAGTCCAATAGCTTCTGGTTGAACTAAATAATAGATACTAGAAAAACATCCAATGTTGATTTAAAGACATCAAAAAATGGAGAATTTACTACATCACTTGGTAAACTGTTCAAATGGTTAATTGCCCTCATTGTTAAAAATTTGCACCTTATTTTCAGTCTAAATTTTTCTCATTTCAACTTCTACTCTTTAGATCTTGTTTTGCCTTCATTATTTTGATTAAGCATTAAAACAGCTGGGAGATAGTGGTGTTTACATGTAGACCTGGGTAGGTCCATATACTGCTGGCACTTCAACTTATGTCATTTCACCAGCTCTCCCAATGGCTTTAAATAGATTTGAATAATATGGAGAAAGAAGATTGAGCCTTATAGCTCAAATGAGGGCTTTGGAGATAGAAGAACAGTTGTCCAAAACAACCTGTTAGGTTCTTTCCAAGAAGAGGAACCTGAACTGTTTAAAGTTCCTTTCCCTCCTTCCTTTCCTTCCTTCAGCTTTGGTGATTGATGGTAGAGGTCTGGCAGAATGAGTATAGATATGCGCCCCTTGTCAATAGAAAGGTCAGCTCCAGAGCAACACCATTTTGTGGCCTACAGGTTCACTGAGAGGGAACCAGGTTCATGTGGCACTGGAGACTGGCCTATCTTATCAGTCAGCTTATTTGAGAAAAGTGAGGCTGGGCATTGGGTGATAGTTTGTGGGGCTTCTAGCATCAACCAATGGTTTCTTTAGTATTACTACATGTCTTGCGGTAGGTAGTAAATTATCTTCCTGAAAGGAAGTGTTGACAATCTCTGTTATAGTATGGCTCCCAGAAGTTCCCTGTTGTCTTTCTATCCAGGAAGAGTAGAGATCAGAGTCACAGATGGTAACTCTGAATGATGTCACTCCTTTCCTTGGAAAGGGTGTATTGTGTTTCTGGTCCTGCTCTTGGCTAGTTCCTCTTGTAGTTTGAGGCCATCTTGGATGTAGGTGACCTTCTTGTGATAATTCCTCACAAAAAGAGATACTGTGTCTTAGGGTTGAGTAGAGCCAGTCTGTATTTCCAAAATGATTTGGAGCCCAGAAAAGTTCTGCTGGGCTTCACTTTTCTGCCTCAGTGGCAAAGAAGAGGTAGGCTCTGTTTGCCTTTGTTATGGCAGTGGAATAGGTTTGTAGAAATTCTGTGTCTGCCACTGACTACTTTCAGTTATTTCTTTCACAAGTCAACTGAGAAAGATGACTGTCTGCATAGATGGAGAGATTGAGAGAGGGTGCTTTGGTACTAGAATGTCTTTAGCAGTGTTCTAGAAGTGGCTGTAGGACATGGCTAATTCATCTTCTCCTTGGCCAGTTGGTTGGGTAGAGTTTTCTATAAGTAAGTTTTGGCAGGATCCAAGAGTTTTTCTGGGTAGATCATGGTGGTTTCATATTGTTTTGGAATAGGGAGAGTTCTTATTCCTGTCTGGAACAGGAAGTAATCTGATCAAGTTAAGGGGATGGTTCTTGCATTTATATTCACAGCCCTAGGATCCAGTCCAGGGATAGTCAGCTGTGAACCTACATCTGGAGCTTACCTGTGAAAAATCTAAGGTGGAAAGTTTGGATATCTTTCTTAAAATACTTACAAAACACTTACGTGTGTGTTTGTTTTTAAACACAGTTATTGAGTACCAGTGAAACATTGAGGGGAGGGATAGCTCCACGGTTTGAGCATTGGTCTGTTAAACCCAGGGTTGTGAGTTCAATCCTTGAGGGGGCCGCTTAGGGATCAGAGGCAAAATAAGTACTTGGTCCTGCTAGTGAAGGCAGGGGGCTGGACTTGAGTCGATGACCTTTCAGGGTCCCTTCCAGTTCTATGAGATAGGTATATCACCATATATTTTATTTATATTTTATTTGATTTGTATGAAATTCATGGTCTGTTGACTACTTCATCCTTGAAATATTACCTGCATTAAAATGTTTGCCCATCACAATATTTATATATTTGCTTCTTTTTTACTTGTTTCTGTTATAAGGTAGAAATGAATATAGTAGTTCATATGAAATATTATTTGATTTCCAAGCAAAATCCTATTTATTCACACACTATTAAAGCCTATCTTTTTAATCTAAGGCAATGTCAATTCATGTCCCTGACCAACCCATATTGGTGTCTGTATGCTCAAAAATAGGTGTGAGAACAAAGGAAACCAAAGCAGACTCTAAGCCTTAAACTAAGATTGAAGTAAGATAAAATGAGTATAAGGAATTAAAAGCATTATTTGCATTTTTAGACAGACAGACATCATAGAAGAGACATAGTGTAAAGCTCAGTGCAGATGTTTCAGCCCTCCAGAGAACTATTGCAGAGGATGGCTTAAATGTTCGTACTGAACTTTGCACTTTTGTTTCTTCTCTGATGTCTTGAGAACACCTCAGCAGCAGTAGTTTTAATTCCTCCTGTTGGTGTGAGTTTTCAGACCCTCTTCAGGGTTTTCATTTTGTCTCTACACTTGCATACCTAGGTTGTGTGCTGGTTTTCGAAGTATCATCTGTTTATACAAGAAGAAACTCACTGATTTTGGAACTTACTATACCCCCCCGAATTTTGATGGAGCCTAGATATTTATATTTATAAAATCCTAGTCCAGTCCCGAATGCAGTTTTTACTGTTGTTTTTTTAATCTTAGACATCATATAATCTGCAATGAGGCAGACCGTTCGGGCAAAAGCCAGCTCCCAGTTTGGATTGTAAACCCTTCAAGGCAGGGATACTCTCTCTTTCCTGTGTCTGTACAGCCCCAGCACATTGGGGCCTCCATCCAGATTGAGGTCTTCAGGCACTATCATAATAATATAAATATGTATCACTATTACTAGAGGCAATGGGAGTTTTACTAATTATTTTTAACAGGAGCAGGCACAGGCCCTTTTCCTGTAAGAGAATAGAAATTGTTAGAACTTGTTGAGATCACTGTATAGCATGTAGATTTTGGAAAGCTTTTATTTTTTAAATGAAGCTTGCGAATGCTCCAGTTCTTATTAAACAGAGTTTGTGATAGTACAGTATGCAAATGAATATATCCATTTTCACTTGGTGTCCTTCCAAACAGCCTGTGAAGATTAATGCAAATTTATTTTACAGTTCTGTTTACAAAGATTCCTGTGATTCACAACAAAATAGGATATAGAAATTGATACAAAAAGTTGGCATTCATTTAAAAATATAAAATGGCAAAATGTCACAGATATTATCTGAAAATATAATGTTGCTAGTGAAAAAGCCTTGAAAGTGGAGTGGTTAGCTATGGATGTCAAACATATTTGAGGCTACTACCATAAAATGAAGCTTTTCACAATGTAGCCACTGAGGAATTTTTTTTTTTTTTTTTTGCATTAATGCATACATTTTCAAATGAAATAAATAACAATATGTTAATGCTTTTTCTTTGCAAGTGCCTTGGAAATGGTGCTACAAAAGATTCAGTGCTTTCTGTGCAATTTTTCCCAGATAAATGTATAATAATTATATAGCTAATTTGTTTTGATTTTAAACAGCTTTAGTTTAAATTGGGGACAAGTTCAGATTGTTCCAGACCTAGTCTGCAGCAAGTGATAGGGCATAAGGAACTTGCATCATTATGGGCTTCTCCATATCAAAAGCCATACTTCAGCTGCTTCTGCTGCCTGAGCAGAAGGGAGGACACTACTGCTGGTATTCTGAGGGTATTGAATTCAGCCTGTTTCAGTAGATGCTAGTCATACTGAAGGCAATATGAGTAACTCCTTCATACCCCAGGGCCAGATTTGGCCACTGGAAGCCCTGGTGATGAAGTAGAGGGATGGCCAACTGTATCTTGCACTCTCGTTAGTTGTTTTTCCTGCTGAATGTAAATTACACTTATTTAGCACACTCGCCAACTGCCACGTCAGCACAAGTTAAATCACTTTTGTCACTTAGAACCTACAGTAAAACCTGCCTTTAGTGACCACCTCTCAGGAGAGACAACCTGTCACAAGTGACTACTTGCAGAGGCCACGGAACACCACCGCTGTCTGGTGTGCAAACCTTTGAAAAGAGACCACCACTTACAAGAGACCACTTTTGCTAACTCCCATGAGTGGTTGCTCTTGACAGGTTTTACTGTACTTACACTTATTTTATGACCAGCATACACCTCATATGAAACTTACACCTCTGTTTTGTCACCACTGAATTTGAAAGGGTAAATATTTGCCTTACATTACTGGGGAGGTTGTGGAAGAGATGGATATAGAGCCTGACCCCAGTTATTGAGTTATAACCACCAGGCTAACTCCACTTACCACATTCTAACCACTAAGTAGTGCTCCATTGCAAAATGCTTCTGTGCTCAAATGCAAACGTTTGTGGTTTATATACCTGAGCATTTATTGCCTGTTAAATGCTCCACTACTTTGGGATTATTGCTTAAACATCAATTTGCCTGATGTTGTTTTATGTTTTTTTAGACAGGATATATTCTTGTCTTCATTTATAATTTAATATTGTATTATTTGGTTTGGCTTTCTTGTTGATTTTTCCCCTTCTCTGGTCTACTTTATTCCTTAGATGCAGGTTGTTTATGCATTTCGCTTTAAGTACTGTTTGCAAAAACCTCAAGGTAGTTCAACAGGTGGTTAAAATGTGCTGTCGCTTCTTAAGGAAAAGCAAACATGCACACTGGTTCTCTATCTCCAAAATGGACAAAGATGACACTGCATTATGAACCTTTCTAGTGATTTTTGAAATCTAGTGATTTTGAAAATAGTGTTTTGTGTAAAAATTTGAAGCTCTATTACACAGTAAGTGAACCAAGTCAATTGATTGGAAATACACACAACAACGCAGTAACAGGGTTCAGTACAGCACAGCCTACCTCACCCTCACTGTATACCTGCCTATATATGGTATGCAATCAGCGGTGGCTCCAACCTCTCTGCGCTTCTTCCATTAGGTGTTATGGCCTCTGGAAAGCACAGTCTCAAAGAGACTATGGTCCCTGACCTGGTCCACCCACAGTACTGCCCTATCACAGCTGGTTCCGAGATCTCTGAGTGTGTGCAGAGGCCCTCCTATGCAGCCACTACTCCTACAGTTTTCCTCTCCCCGAACCCTAGGCTTTCAGGGTGCAAAAGGTCTTGCAAGGCCCTCCACACCATTGTAGATTTCACTCTTGATGAAAATTTAGTTGGCTGCTGCAAAATATCCACCTCTCCACTTGACATCAGTTCCCCTGAGGCTGTTTCATTTGTGGCTAATATTCCTTCCCTTCTCCAAGCACCTCCCTTCTTTGCCTCCTTCCCCACACATAGAGGATAGATTAATTCTTAATGCGGTTATCCTTGCCAAAGCCAGGCTAAATGCCTGGACCTAAAGGTGGGATTGTTGTCTTGTGATCTTTGACTCCTGGGTCATTCCTCTAATCATAAGTTCTATTCCCATTTCTGCAACTAACTCTGCATTATTTGGGCAAGTCACATAGGTTGCATACCACAGTTAGTATGTTATATTAGAATTTAAATCAGCTTCTGTAACAGATGATTGGAGGATAAAAAAAATTAGCATAATATTAGTCTCTAGAGGCGATTCTGGCAACTACAGGCTAGTAAGTCTAACTTCAGTATCAGTCAGATTGGTTGAAACGGTAGTAAAGAATGGAATTATCAGACACAAATGAACAGGATTTGTTGGGGAAGAGTCAACATGTCTTTGTAAAGGGAAGTCATGCCTCACCAATCTATTTGAGGTGATAGGTGGATGTAGTATACTTGGACTTTCAAAACAAATTTGACAAGGTCCCTCAGCAAACGCTCTTAAGCAAAGTAGGCAGTCATGGGATAAGAGGGAAGGTCCTCTCATGGCTCAATAACTGGTTAAAAGACAGGAAACAAAGGGTAATAATAAGTAGGGTCACCAGATGTCCCGATTTTATAGGAACAGTCCCGATTTTGGGGTCTTTTTCTTATATAGGCTCCTATTACCCCTCACCCCCGTCCTGATTTTTCACACTTGCTCTCTGGTCACCCTAATAATAAGTGGTCAGTTATCAGAATGGAGAAAGGTAATAGCGGTGTCCCCGGGGATCTGTACTGGGACCAGTACTGCTCAACATAATAATAATTGATTTAGAAAAAGGGATAAACAGTGAGGTGGCAAAGATTGCAGATGATATAAAATTACTCGAGAGTTAAGTCCAAAGCTGACTGCAAAGAGTTACAAAGCAATCTCTCAAAACTGGGTGTCTGGGTAACAAAACAGCAGATGAAATTCAGTGTTGGAAAAATGCAAAGTAATGCATATTGGGAAACATAATCCCTACTATACATACAAAATTATGGGGATCTAAATTAGCTTTCTTGGGTGGTAATAGCTATCCTGGAGTAATTGTGAATAGTTCTCTGAAAACATCCACTCAATGTGTAGTCAAAAAGCTAACAATGTTAGGAACCATTATGAAAGAGATTAAGAAGACCGTAAATATTATAATGCCCTATATAAATCCATGGTATGCCCACACTTTGAATATTGCATGCAGTTCTGGTCACTCCATCTCAAAAAAGGTACATTCGAATTGGAAAAGGTACAGCGAAGGGCAACAAAAATTATTTGGGGTATAGAACAGCTTCCCTATGAGGAGAGATTAAAAAGACTTGACTGTTGAGGTTAGAAAAGAGATGACTAAGGAAGGGCTATGAGAGAGGTCTATAAAATCATGAATGTTGTGGAGAAAGTGGTATTTACCCCTTCACATAACACAAGAACTAGGGGTCACCCAATGAAATGAATACGCAGCAGGTTTAAAACAAACAAAAGGAAGTACTTCACACAACTCACAGTTAATCTGTGGAACTCATAGCCAGGAGATGTTGTGAAGGCCAAAACCATAACTGGGTTCCAAAAAATAATTAGATACATTCATGGAGGAAGGGTGCATCAATTGCTATTAGCCAGGATGCAACACCATGCTTTGGGTGTCCATAAGCCTCTGGATGGGACTGGATGACTGGGGATGGATCACTTGATGATTATCTGTTCTGTTCATTCCCTTTGAAGAATTTGGCATTGGCCGCTGTCGGAAGACAGGATATTGGGCTAGATGGACCATTGTTCTGACCCAGTATGACCATTCTTATTTTCTAAAATAAATGCTTAGGTTATCTTATCTGAAAAATGGGAAAAATACCAGTTCACTTCAGAGGAGTGTTGAGATAGGACTAAATTATGGTTCTTGAGAGTCAAAGTAAGATGAAGAAGAGGACTTCAACATGCAAGTAGAAGACTCGCTGTACTTGTGTGCAATGGGCTTTACCTCCTTGGCACTGATATAGCCAGTAATCCTGCCTCTCAGTAACTGATCTGCTAGCCTTTGCTATGGACACACAACAAACCCCCCCACCCCGACACACCTCCTCTGGAAAAGTAACCTTTAGAGGCAAAGCAACACTGTCTTTCCCCTTCATGGGGAAAGCAACACAGTTATGCAAGGGGGTTCTTGCATCCACTCCTTTTCCCCCATAGAAGCAGCCAGAATTTAGTCCTTGGTGTTTGAGATTCTTAGGTAAAAGACTGCAATGTATAAAGCATTCTCATCTATCTTTCATTGTAAACAAAAGCAAAAATTGTGAGGGGAATATCAGTGTTTCTGAAATAAACAATGGAAAGTAGCCAAATTCACAGTTGTGCAGTGTTCAGATTTTCAGTAGAGAATGTTTTCTCCACCGAAATGAGTGAGTGGTAAGAAAATTGGGACAATTTTACTAGGAATGAGTTAAAATATATGCAGCTAATTACAGCAATGTGTGGTTTGTAATGACTTACAGTAACTGTTTTACACTGTGTCCTGACAGGTAGCGTGCTGCTGGAATGTGATAGGACCCATACTATGAAACCTGATGTTCCCTTTTTGCTTACACTGTCTATGCCCTTGGCAGGCAGTTTATGAGTAAGGCTATGTTTTAGTCACAGGTATTTTTAGTAAAAGTCATGGACAGGTCACAGGCAGTAAACAAAAATTCACAGGCTGTGACCTGTCCATGACTTGTACTATATACCACTGATTAAATCTTGGGTGGTCTGTGGGGAGGCAGCCCTGGAGGAGCAGGGAAATAACCCGGGGACCCATCGTTGCTGGGAGGGTAGATTTGGCAGAGATGGCAGGCTCCCTGCCTGGCTCCATGCAGCTCCCTGGAAGTGGCAACATACATGTCCCTTCCTAGGCGGGGAGGGATGGCCGGGGGGCTCCGTGCACTGCCCCTGTCCCAAGCGCTGGCTCCGTAGCTCCCATTGGTCAGGAACCACAGCCTATGGGAGCTGTGGGGGTGGCGCCTGCAGGCAGAGGCAAAGTGCAGATCCGCCTGACCACACCGCCGCTTAGGAGCTGAGGGAGGGACATGTCGCCGCTTCTGGGGAGCCTCCTGAGGTAAGCGCCACCTGCAGCACTCACCCCCTCCCGCGGTAATCCGTGACCTCTGTGACAAACCCGTAGCCTTAGTTATGAGCTGCTTGTTAAGCAAATAAAGGTACAATTTCTGAAAACCAACATACCTAGCCCCGGAACTGGAATGCTGGGCTATGTGTTGCTCTCTTCCATGAGGAAAAGAATACCGCTCACCCCAGGCTGTAGAGCTTCACCACTGCTGGTATTGCAGGAGCTTCTGCAGTCCCAACCCATTCCTGCTACAGGGAGTGAAAAGAGAGGATAGAAGAATCTGTTTGTGCACGAGAGATCCCCAAAGAGCTAGACTGCATGCAATCAAATTCCTGTTCACCCCAACCCGAATCCCCCCCACTCCGCCACACACACCCGTTTTGCTGGGGAATCTTCCATGGCTGCAGATGTAGGAGCAGTATTTGCCCTGTAGTTTACTAGGCAGAAATATATATCTTCAAGGAAGTGCTTTTGAAGTGCATCACTTTTGTTTGAGAAATGCAAATTCTGCTGCTGTGATGCTCTGCTTGTCCTCAGTTTATGGTATGAAAATATCAACTGTTAGAAACTGGATTTTTTTCCTAAGGGGAGAAATATTTAAACACTAATCAACACACATTTTACATCCGAAAATGAGACCTAATTTGTATAAAATAAGCACATCAAAAGACCAAAAATAAACATTGAGAACGCCATCTATAATTAGCACTGACCTTTTAGGTAAGTGATTATTTTAAATCTCTTCTGTGAAAAATCTTGTATTCTGTAACAAATGGTTTTTAGCTGTTGGCTTCACCCCCAATTCCTCATTTCACAGTTTCTCAATGTTACCAAATGTCCATTGCACTGTCATTAGGTGCTATTATTCTAATATTCTACTAGGACTGTGTTTAAATTATGTGAATTGCACTATTATTTCTTGGTTGACTTAGGGGGCATTATTGAAATGTTAAATTGCTTTTAGCAATGTCATTTACACCGAAAATATCTTGAGAGAAGAGTTCAAGGATTTCTTATTCAGAATAGAGGTTTGCTACTTTGAAAGATGCTTTGCTTTCCAGATGAAGCCACATGTTCATTCTGAACAATGTACAAAATAATACATGCTGATTTCTGTTGTAAGGCAATAGAAATCAATGCTCTTGTGCTGCCTCAGTCCTGCTTTACACAGCTGTTGGTTTGCCTATTTCAGGAACATTTTGATGGACCTAAAAGAAATTATCTAGGGAAAAAAACATCTGATCATTGTACTTTGTATTTTTGGATTAACATGAGAAGGCATTGATTTAGAATTGACTTTAATAGATTTACAGCTGGAGAGATAGTGTTGACAGAGAAAACTAAGTCAGGAAGGCTTTACAATCAATGATCAGAAGGATATTTTCAATATGCAAATTCAAATGCAGAGAATAAGCCAGTGTTAGGAACTGATGACAGAGATTCCTAGCCTCCTAATATTACTTTTTTACCCTTGAGGGGAAAATCCTCTTATTGCAGTTTTGTGAGCTACCTTACTTAGAAATCTGCAGTAAGTTAGTTTTTAGCAGACTTGCTGGACATATTTAAAGCATCACTTGGTAATTATGTATTAATAAAGCTGGTCAAAAAGGGGAGGGGAACTTGATTTTTTCCAAAATTTTCACTTTTGTTTTTCAAAATTTGAAAAATGTTGACCAGCAACATATATTAGCATAAGAATAACACCGTTGAGCTGAATATAGTTTTCTCCTAAAAGAAGCTGAAAATATTATCTTCTGCCTTACAGGAATAGATAATCTCTATGAGAGGGCTCTTCACATCCGCAAACTCCTCCTGACTTTACCCAGGTCTGTCCTTATAGTGATGAGATACCTATTTGCCTTCCTTAACCAGTAAGTACCTTAAGGTTCCTGTCAGAATGCTGCATCTTCATCCCACTTCCACTGTTGGTGTCAAAATTTCCTTTGTCTTCTTCATAGTCTGCATGAAATTTACATTTTAGCTTCATTTAACACAGAAGATGGTATTTTAATTGGCAAAGAAAACAGAAGGAAAAGGTCCATTTTCGTACAAACTGAAGTTACTTTTCTTCTTAACTGACCACAAGGTTATGGTAAGACTGATAAAAGTGTTGCCTTGAACGCAGGGACTGTGACTAGAGCTGAAGCTGTAAAACAAAACCACAAATAAAAGACATCCACATTAAAAATAACTTGCATAATTTAGACGTGAACTTTTTCAGCTACACTCCTATCTTAAGCTGATTTTAACTTTCTGATTAGAAAAAATGCAACATACTCAAACAGCCAAATCACCTGCAAGCTGGTGGTTTGATGCTGTGTTGGAGCAAGATCCAAATTTCCTCACTGGTGCTCTTGCCCAAAATAATCATGGTGCTACCGGTGCTCAGGAACCCCACCTCTTTCCCTTCATACTGAAACACTGATATGAGACAGTTGTTGGGGAGGTCGGGGTATCAGAAACTGGCCCATTCTGAGGGGAAAAACTGGGCCAGAGGAAAGGGTAGTGTGGGGAAAAAACACTATTTTACCTGTGTCCCTTTTCTGTTTTTTCCTGGTATTTTCACTGTGATATGCTTTCTTTGATCAGTGTTCTGCCCTATTTCTGGCTCTTTCTGTTTCTGTACTGCCTGCCTCCTGGGACTTCTGTTCTGCTGCTCCTTAAACCCTCCCTTCCTTCAGCACTGTAATGTGTGTTTTGGGTTGAGCTTCCACTATATCTTCCAGGATGTGAATGATAAACTGTGTTATTAAATGTTAATATATTAAATCTACGGGTTTCATTGTTAGGTTTTAATTGTGTGTGCACATACTGTATATTTGTTGAGGCTAACCTCCATTGTACTTGTCACCAAATAAGTGATTTTCTAAACACACACACACACACACACAGTCTTTAAATATAAGGATTTGGGCCAAGTTATTTTTTCCACCTGAAAAACCCCAGCTGTATCTCTTGAGAATGGCTACAATAAGTGTGTGACAACAAGCGGTGCATGTAAGATGCTTTTTATTTCCTGGCCGCAATCACCTAACGTGGATCAGGATTATAAAAGGTAATACATATTATATGGTCTGGGTCAGTATTCATTGACCTCAGCTGTCACTAATCCACAATCATTGCTGCTCTTGGTAGTCTCATTCTGCTCACTTAATTTTACATTCACCCTAGTAAAATCCCAATCCCCCAGTCTCCACTTTACCTCCCATTCCCCAGCAGCAATGGACCTACTACCAGCACTAGACGATGATATGCTTACTAAGGGTGCATCTACACTTGAGCTGGAGGTGGAATTTCCAGCTCAGGTAGACTGACGTAGTGTGCTAAAAATGGCAGTGTAGCCATAGCTGCATGGGCTAGCCATCTCACGTACAATCCCATCAAAGCTCTAGGTACATACTTGGGACAGCTAGCCCCTCCCACCACCCAGTCTGCTGTGGCTGTGCTATTTTTAGTACACTAGCTCGATCAAAGCTAGGGCAGGTGTGTCTATCCGAGCTGGAATTTACACATCCAGCTCTAGTGTAGATATACCTTTAGTGATTGAGAGATCAGGCCCTTAGTTAGCATATTCCTCCTTTGCTCCTATTTGCTCCAAAATTGAGTGGATCTATTGGGGCTGCACAAAAAACACTTTGCTGAAATAAGAAGTCTCTTGTACTATATTCCACCAACTGTGTGTTATGGAGAACAGAGAGTCAACAGCATGTAGCCTTTCATATTTCATAAATCAATTATAACCACCTATGTAGCATAGTTCATGAATAATCAAGTGACTAAATCTCCTTTGTAATTTGTAGAACAAGATTTATGATATCTCAGAGTAGCACAGAGTACATTAACAAAATATGACACAAAAAAGGGATAGCATGACTGATTTTACAAGCAGATTTTGCGGGATTGGAGGGGATCATTTAGAATTCTTGACTCTTTTCAGTTTGTGTTGATGTCACAATGCTGTTGCTATGCAGCAAATGTTTTCTCTAGAAAGTATAGTTTAAAGCCTTTTAAGCTGGTGTATTTAAAGATGGGCAAACATAGCAGCTGCATCTCTAATCCTGCAGGGTGCCAAGCAGTACTGAATCAATGGGAGTTACGGGACTTCAGGCCTTGTGGGACTGAGTCCTGAGTCCTTAAAAATGACTAATCTGGGGAGCTGTAAGCCTCAATCCTCAGCTACTGCTGAAGAGCGCACAGTTCAACTTGCAGGGGGAAAGGTGGTGTGTGTAAAGGTAGCCTTTGTAATTCTGGGCCAGGTATCCATCAGGCTGGTCCTCTAGCATGGTGGTTCTCACCCAGGGGTACACATACCCCTGGGGGTACGCACAGGTCTTCTGGGAGTAGATCAACTCATCTAGATATTTGCAACAGGCTACATAAAAAGCACTAGCAAAGTCAGTACTAACTAAAATTTCATACCGACAATGACTTGTTAGTACTGCTGTATACACTGAAATATAAGTACAATATTTATATTGCAATTGATTTATTTTATAATTATATGGTAAAAATGAGAAAGTGAGCAATTTTTCAGTAATAATGTGCTGAGACATTTCTGTATTTGTATGTCTGATTTTGTAAGCAGGTAGTTTTTAAGTGAGGTGAAACTTGGGGTACACAAGACAAATCAGATTCCTGAAAGGGGCACAGTAGTCTAGAAAGGTTGAGAGCCACTGCTCTAACATAACTTACAAGCAGTAGCTCCAAGGGGACGACATGGAATCCAAGGTTCAGCAAGATGTAGGAAAGCCCCAGCCACACTCTGAAAAATCGGCCTCCGATAGAAACAGACAGGTGGAGTGGCATAGCAGCAAACCAGAGGATCCCTCTGTGACCATCTTGTGGTCAGCTATGCTCTGTTTCCGATATTGGAAATTTTGTTATATACATTGCTTCATAGTAAAGCGGGGAGGGTTCCTTCCCTCAGAAAGCCCTTAGCTGTATCTCACCGATGGTTGTTTGCATTTTTTATTTTTTAAACTTAGAACAGTGTCTTTACTGTAGATCACACAGAGTCCCTTAGTAAAGTTTTCCATGGCTAAAAAATGATTAATTCAAATTCATCTCCCCCTCCCCCAGTATCTGTCTGTTCTAAATTCTCCCAGTGTTGTATATTGCCAGACAATAGAAGAACAATTTCATTTGTTTTGCTGTGTTGTACAGGACTAAGTGTCAAAAAGGGTGGGGAACATTGCATTGTGCTGACAATTTAAGGTTGTTCTGTGCTAGTTTTCAGAATTAGGATAGTCACAGAGGAAAAGTCTTTCTTTTTCTTGATTCTTTTTCCAAAGCCTTTCTCAGTACAGTGATGAGAACATGATGGATCCTTATAACTTGGCCATATGTTTTGGCCCAACACTGATGCCTGTTCCAGACATACAAGACCAGGTGTCATGTCAAGCTCATGTGAATGAAATAATCAAAACGATCATCATCCATCATGAGGCTATTTTCCCAGATGCTAAAGAGCTAGATGGCCCTGTTTATGAAAAATGTATGGCTGGAGATGACTACTGGTAAGTCAGAATATTATCTTTCTGTCTTCATACCAAAATGCTAGGACTCCATTTTACATGAATGACTCCCATCATATAAGAGGTTCTGCATAAATAAAAGAAATATGAAAATAAAAAAAATTCTAATGCATGGAAGGTTCACAAGAAAGTGGTACTGTGAAACACATGGGGCAAATATAACCATGATGATTGCCAGGGTTTCCTAACTAGAAAACTTCAATGGAGTTAATTTAGGATTCTGAGAACTATCATATACGTGACCATCAAGTGGTTGACAGAGGGCTACATGTACAATTGGGAGTTTGTGGCCAGATGACGTAGTCCCAGTCTTGCATTTGTTGAAGGGTTCCATAAAGAATTTCAGTTCATAATGGTTTCACCATTAAGCCCAGACATATATACACTAAATTCAGTACTGCTAGAAGGGAAATATCTAGTTACCCTCTTATCCATTTAAATAAATGGAAATGATATCTGAAGGGAAGATGTATTAATTCCTGTAACAATTATGATTTTATACCACGGTCTGAGGATTACATTGCTTCGGACTTTAACTAATATATATATATATATATAGGGCTGTCGATTAATCACAGTTAACTCACACAATTAACTCAAATTAATCACAATTTAAAAAATGTATTGTGATTAATCGCAGTTTTAGTCACACTGTTAAACAATAGAATACCAATTGAAATTTATTAAATATTTTGGATGTTTTCTACATTCTCAAATATATTGATTTCAGTTACAACACAGATTACAAAGTGTACAGTGCTCACTTAATATTATTTTTTATTACAAATATTTGCACTGTAAAAATGATAAGATAGTATTTTTCAATTCACCTCATACAAGTATTGTAGTGCAATCTCTATCACAAAAGTGTAACTTACTAAAGTAGATTTTTTTTGGTTCTAACACCACCCAAAAACAAAACAGTGTAAAACTTTGGAGCCTACAAGTCCACTCAGTCCTACTTCTTGTTCAGCCAATCACTAAGAGAAACAAGTTTGTTTACATTTACAGGAGATAATGCTGCCCTCTTTTTATTTACAATGTCACCAGAAAGTGAGAGGAGGCATTTGCATGACACTTTTGTAGACGGCATTGCAAAGTATTTATGTGCCAGATATGCTAAACATTCATATGCTCCTTCATGCTTCGGCCACCATTCTAGAGGACATGCTTACATGCTGATGACGCTTGTTAAAAAAATAATGCGTTAATTAAATTTGTGACTGAACTCCTTGGGGGAGAACTGTATGTCCCCTGCTCTGTTTTACCCCTATTTTGCCATAGTTTTCATGTTATAGCAGTCTCGGATGATGACCCAGCACGTGTTGTTCGTTTTAAGAACATTTTCACCGCAGATTTGACAAAATGCAAAGAAGGTACCAATGTGAGATTTCTACAGATAGGTACAGCACTCAACCCAAGATTTAAGAATCTGAAGTGCCTTCCAAAATCTGAGAGGGACAAGGTGTGGACCCTGCTTTCAGAAGTCTTAAAAGAGCAACACACTGATGCGGAAACTACAGGACCCAAACTACCAAAAAAGAAAATCAAACTTCTGCTGCTGGCATCTGACTCAGATGATGAAAATGAACACGTATTGGGCCGCACTGCTTTCGATTGTTATCAAGCAGAACATCAGCATGGATACATGTCCTCTGGAATGGTGGCTGAAGCATGAAGGGACATATGAATCTTTAGTACATCTGGCATGTAAATATCTTGCAACACGGCTACAACAGTGCAATGCGAACATCTGTTCTCACTTTCAGGTGACATTATAAACAAGAAGTGAGCAGCATTATCTCCTGCAAATGTAAACAAACTTGTTTGTCTGAGCAATTGGCTGAACAAGTTGTAGTACTGAGTGGACTTGTAGGCTCTAGAGTTTTACACTGTTTTGTTTTTGAATGCAGTTTTTTTTTGTACATAATTCTACATTTCATCTTTCATGACAAAGAGATTGCACTACAGTACTTGTATTAGGTGAACTGAAATACTATTTCTTTTGTTTTTTACAGTGCAAATATTTGTAATAAAAAATAATATAAAGTGAGCACTGTGCTTTGTATTCTGTGTTGTAATTGAAATCAATATATTTCAAAATGTAGAAAACATCCAAAAATATTTAAATAAATGGTATTCTATTATTGTTTAAAAGCACGATTAATCGTGATTAATTTTTTTTAATCATTTGACAGTCTATACATACACACATTTTATATTTGCTATTTGTTTCATAAGAAAATTTAAGTTATATTTGCTATAGTAATAGATTACTCTTGTTAGCTTGGGGGGAGGGTTATGCCAAATATAGCATCCATTAAGCATGGTTTCATGTGCTAATTGCCTGTACCTGTTTAACTTTGTGTATTTCTGCAGTGATAGCCCTTATAGTGAACATGGTACACTAGAGGAAGTGGACCAGGATGCCAGTACAGAGCCCCACACCAGTGAAGATGGTACGTTCTTTATGTTACATCTTTAATCCTCTTTTAAATAAATTACATTTACAGGTTTTTCATGCAGGAAATACTCTCTTTTTCTCACTGTCTCTCAATTGAAACTAAATTACTTCTGGGAGGATGCTCTGATGCTTACACCTCCATTTTTAATCTTCAATTTTTTGTTTGTTTTTCCACTCATGCATCTGTGTTTCACCAGCTGTTTCCTTGCACCTTTCCTGGCTTGCTCAGTTACAGGAAGGGCAAGTGGGAAACTACTTCAGTCAGCACAAATTACGTTCTGATGTAATGTTCCCTTTTTAAGTGGCCTTTTACCTTTTTTGCACAAGATAAACTGACCCAAGCCATGTCTTTGAATATTTTAGCTTAGAGAATTGCATTCAATATGTTATATTTTGATATTTAAAAACACAACTTTCTAGAGGATTTAAGGACCCCCAAAACTATTAAACCAAAGCCATCACTATAATCTTGGCTCATGCTCACCCTTGCTGGACTACGCATCAGAGCTGGCAGTGAGGGCCCAATGGGATAAGCATCACCTATCAAATCTCCTCTTCTTTCTTTCAGCAAATTAAGACTTAGGCCTTGTCTAGATAGAGAAATATAATGGCATAGTTATTCTACTATAGCTATGACAATATATTTCCCCATATAGGCAAGCCCTTAGTGGCAGATGCCGCTTTCCCTTGTTTAGGTTAGCACAGTGGATAAAGCAGCTTGTGATAACAAGGAGGCAACCAATCAGGGGCCTGGGACCAAACAGGAAAGGGAAGGCAGATAGGGCCTGTAATCTGGTGGGGGAAAATAAAAAAGTAGTTGCAGGAGGATCTGTTCAAGGGGGCAAGGTAAGCAGCAGAGTGCAGGAAGGCCTCCTTCGCATTTTCAGAAGGAGCAGGGGAGGGAATTACAGCAGAAGAGCTTGTCTGGGGACAAAGTGGGGAAGAGTAAGAGGCCAAAATGGTATCATTGATTTTATTTAGGAGATCAGAAATATTCAAGTGTGGGGTCAAAAATAATAATTTCAAGGATTGGAAAAAGGGTCCTGTTGCCAGTCCCAGACCCACCATTTATTTTGAGCACCAGCCACAACTTGGTACTATGTGTCTCTGCCCGCCTCCCCTCATATACTAATTTATAAGACAGTTTCTCATGTTGCTAAAAAACAGACTATTTCAGACTCCTATGAAATGCTCAGGATTAAATGGATGACAGATCAGGAGGTGAAACACTTAATGATGGAGGATCCTTGAAGAAAAACTTGATTTTTCTGACATACATACAGAGGTATAAATGATGGAAATTCAGATTCATAAATGTGCATTTCTGCAAAACTTTTCCCTGCACATGAGAATGAAACGGAGGGAAAAAACATGCAACAATCAAAAGTTGTTTTTAATCCCTTTGTACACAATTGTAAAATATTAAATGGCACCTGAAAAGCATGGACAGGCAAATCTTGACCATCTGAAAGTAGTATGGTACTTCATTTGTGCCTTGATATCAATCCTGGATGCAATGACTGTAGTAAAGTTGTAACACAGCATTATTGATTGAGACAAAATTGACTCGAGTAACTCTCAAAGGATCAGAGGTAGCCAAGAAAGGATTACATTACTTGATCTAGTTTTGTTTATCAGGATGGCCAGCAATTAAATCCTAGCTTTTGCCATTCCTTTGTTTGCTACTTTTTGTGAATTGAATACAGAAAGTGGACAATCATGTTGTGGATGTGCATTTAAAGGGGGGAAAAGATAACACAAAGATTTGAACCTTGTGGTAATGCTTGGGCAAAGATGATGACAGCGTAGTTGGTGTGACTAGACCAGTGCGTGAAGTGAGAGGCCTCCACTTAATCAGCTAGGTCTAATCAAGTTTTTCCACCAGTAAAAAGGTTTGTCCCTTGAATAAAAGTGTTTGCAATACCATACGCTGTGATTGGTAACAATTTTACTTCGATCTTTAATCACAAGGCTCAGATAATTGATCTTTTGTGGGGGAACAGGAAAGCTTCCACTAAAGAAAATTTTTGAATTCAGTAGATTTATTGATTACTAGTTTGTCACACCAGGATCCTGATATACATGTGTAGGAGAGTAAGGTAATGTTGAACTGAGCTTGCTACTACTAACTGGACATATTGTACTTTTGCATTTCCTCTGTTAGGAGCTGGACAGAGCCTACTCTAAAAATGTAAATCTTTATTATGTTGTAAATCTAGTTAGTTTTATACTGAAGGGATTTTTTTCTCTCAAACCCTCTAGTCCCATAACAATACTGGGCAATTGAAATGTAATCCAAAGGCTATAATTAAAAGCAAGAGGATTTATTTTTCTGTTTTGATTATTTTCACTATAAGAACTACTTGCTGTATAAGGTTAAATTACAAGTCTTTCTATACCTACAAGAAGTCAGTTTGTATATAATAACAAGGCTGAGCAACTGTGGGGGAAAGTAAAGGTTTATTCATGAAATTACAAAGCTAACATAATTTTTTTTTAAATAAGGCAAGTATATATAAAAGTGTAGGGATAAAATTAGCTTATCCTCTATCCTTTGAAGGTTTGGGGCATAAAATGATGAAGTATACAAAAGCTAAATACATCCTTAACTGTAAACACGTGAGTCGTCACAGTGACTTTATTGGGGCTATTCACATGCTTCTCTGAATCCAGGTCATAGTGAAGAGTTTTTTGTAAAGGTAAAAAGCCTTCACTATAAGAATTTTTATTTACATTGTCTACTTAAAAGAAGAGCATTCCTGCTAAATAGCCTTTTCCCCTAAATCTGAAAACATGAACTTTTGCGCATTTCAAAGAGTTCACCTTGTGCCTCAGACATTCGCCTGAAAAATAACTCTTAGAAAAGAGTATAAGATTCAGGGGATACATCTTTATGCTTAATAAGCAGTTTTTGTGCAATTTTCTTCTGAAATTCTTTAACGTTGAAGATATTTTACTCTAGTTGGATGAATATAAAAGTTGGCTAGATCTGTTTCCTAAGGAAATAAGAGAATTTCCTGAGGAAGTCTCAGACACATGGGTAATTCCTGATATAAAACACAAACATGCTAACATTTTTATTGCTGTTCATTGACCACTTATGATGCCTTACATTTATAAATCAAGAAAGTAGTTCTCACACAGATGGGGGTATTAAAAGACAAATAAGGCTGAGAGTTAGTGCTGTTGCGTCCCTGAATGGTCACCATTGCAGATATGACTACTCTAAAATAATTCATACTATGATCAACTTTTTGCCAAGTTCTGCTGTAATAGTAATTCGCAGCCTTGTTTCCCTTTGTTGTTTTCCAGTGAGAGAACTGCCAGCGAACTTGAGGATAGATTGTTACTGTAAAGCCACAGCCCTTTGTTAAGATAGAAGAGAGCATAGGGATCAGGATGTCTTTTGCTTAAGACAAGCACAATGCATGTGGGAGAATTGGGGGAGCACAGAGCAGGGGCTGCTCTGATGCACCCAGTGAAAGGTACAGTGGACGTTCTCATTCTGCTGGCTCAGCTCCACTTGCCTCACTGGTGTGGGGTGTAGAGTGGCCAGGTGCCTGGTTTTTGACCAGAAAGTCCAGTTGAAAAGGGTACCTGACAGTTTCCTACCTATGTTGGGTGACTGCAGCTCCCAGTCCCCAGGGAGTTCCTCCCAATTGGGGGGTGGGGGGGAGGGAGAGGGAAGAGGAGTGAACTGGGGTGGGCCAGGGGCAGGGCCTCCGGGGGAAGAGACGGGATGGGGGAGGTTCCAGCACTCCTGCTGGAATATCTGGCTTTGGCAACCCTAGCACTGGGGTGGAAGGCATAGCCCCACCCTCATACTGCCACCTTTAGAGGAAGGCTAATGCTGTGGTTGGCTCTTAAAGTGCAGGGATAGAAATAGCGACTAGCCTTTGTGTTTCTTACATCTTTCCCCTTACCACCTGCTGGACCTGTACAGAGCTATTTACAGTGATTTTTACATGAAAGGCACCATAATGTGTCACTGAATGGCAGTCATAATATTAGCAGAATTTGAGGTCATAAGTACAAAACTGGGAACAGAATCCCTAGAGCTCTTCCCACAGTTCTTCAGCTTGTCCTAATATTTCTCCTTCTCCATCTTTGTCTGAATCACTAGAGATCATAGCTAGTGATATCTCAGATGTCATCATATATGTTTTGCCATAGTTAGCAAATGCCTCAAGGTAAAGGACAGAGCAGTATAATTATATTTCCCTCTGAGCTGTCTTAATTTTACTGTTAGACCCCA
Source organism: Trachemys scripta elegans (assembly GCF_013100865.1). Taxonomy (NCBI): domain Eukaryota; kingdom Metazoa; phylum Chordata; order Testudines; family Emydidae; genus Trachemys; species Trachemys scripta. The sequence continues at coordinate 60,060,165 of NC_048298.1, forward strand.
TGGCTCAGTATCATGCAGAATTTCAGTTACAAATCATAGATTTGTAACTGTTGATTAGCTCTATTCCCTTTCCTTTAGTTGTGAAATGGCTCCCCCCCATTCTCAATAACCTTGACATTATAAATCTTTTGGCTTTTTTTATGTTCAAATGGAACTGTCAAGGTATTTTTATATTAATTGTCAATGTTCTACTTGTTAACAGGTGAATTAGTATTTGAAAAATAAAATCTGAGAACTGTCTGCTGCAGAAATGTGCTGTTCAAGTAAAGGGCACATTTTTGGTAATGAAAGTTCCTATCAGAATAAAAGATCAATTTATATGAGCTTAATACAAGAATTTCATTCAGGAAAGCAATTATATCAGCTATAAACCACATTGTTCTGAGAGAAAAGAGTATGTTACATAGGAACACATAAATCGCATGTCTCAGAAGTCTCACTCACTGTCTGTAGATTAACAGTTCAAATAGCTGTTCCCAGTGCAGCAACTTCCCACAGATGTCTGAGAAAGCACGTCCGTCTATAATGAGGTACAGGAAAAGGAAGAATTCAACATTCCATAGGCCTGACTCTCTTCATACACTAGGCTTACATAGGTGTGGAGTTACTTACTTCTGATTTACTCTGGTGTGCGGTAAATGAGAAGAATCAAAGCCTGTATACTCAAGTCTTTAATATCAAACAGTCCATTGAACTTTTAATTGTAGTATGGCTCACCCAAAAAGGAATTGCCATATCTGATCAACACAGTGGTCCAATATCCTGCCTCAGAATGCTCAATACCAGATGCTTCAGAGCATAGGCGCCAACTCCGTGGGTACTCCGGGGGTGGAGCACCCATAGAGAAAAATTAGTGGGTGCTGAGCACCCACCAGCAGCTCCCCGTGGCCCCACCCGCCTGCTCCAGCTCGCCGCCGCGTCCTGCTCCCCCTCCCTCCCAGCGCTTGCACCACGAAACAGCTGTTTTGCAGGGCAGGGAGGGAGGGGGGAGGAGGGGGAACGCGGCGTGCTGGGGGAAGAGGCGGGACTGGGGTGGGGATTTGGGGAAGGGATCCAATAGGCGCAGGGGGGGGAGGGGAGGGAAGTTGGAGTGGGGACTTGGGAAAGGAGTTGGAATGGTTTTACAAAAGGTAGATTGTGCCAAACCAACCTGATCTCCTTCTTTGAGAAGGTAACAGATTTTTTAGACAAAGGAAACGCAGTGGATCTAATTTACCTCGATTTCAGTAAGGCATTTGATACGGTTCCACATGGGGAATGTAGTTAAATTGGAAAAGATGGGGATCAATATGAAAATTGAAAGGTGGATAAGGAACTGGTTAAAGGGTCATACTGAAAGGTGGATAAGGAACTGGTTAAAGGGTCATACTGAAAGGTGAACTGTCAGGCTGGAAGGAGGTTACTAGTGGAGTTCCTCAGGGATTGGTTTGGGGACCAATCTTATTTAATCTTTTTATTACTGACCTTGGCACAAAAGTGAGAATGTGCTAATAAAGTTTGCAGATGACACAAAGCTGGGAGGTATTGCTAACACAGAGAAGGACCAGGATATCATACAGGAAGATCTGGATGACCTTGTAAACTGGAGTAATAGTAATAGGATGAAATTTAATAGTGAAAAGTGCAAGGTCATGCATTTAGGGATTAATAACAAGAATTTTGGTTATAAATTGGGGACACATCAGTTGGAAGTAACAGAGGAGGAGAAGGATCTTGGAGTATTGGTTGATCACAGGATGACTATGAGCCGCCAATGTGATATGGCTGTTAAAAAAGCTAATGCGGTTTTAGGATGCATCAGGCGAGGTATTTCCAGTAAAGATAAGGAGGTGTTAGTACCATTATACAAGGCACTGGTGAGACCTCATCTGGAATACTGTGTGCAGTTCTGGTTTCCCATGTTTAAGAAGGATGAATTCAAACTGGAACAGGAACAGAGAAAGGCTACTAGGATGATCCGAGGAATGGAAAACCTGTCTTATGAAAGGAGACTGAAAGAGCTTGGCTTTTTTAGCCTAACCAAAAGAAGGCTGAGGGGAGATATGATTGCTCTTTATAAATATATCAGAGGGATAAATATCAGGGAGGGTGAGGAATTATTTAAGCTTAGTACCAATGTGGACACAAGAACAAATGGATATAAACTGGCCACCAGGAAGTTTAGACTTGAAATTAGATGAAGGTTTCTAACCATTAGAGGAGTGAAGTTCTGGAACAGCCTTCCAAGGGGAGTAGTGGGGGCAAAAGACATATCTGGCTTCAAGACTAAGCTTGATACGTTTATGGAGTGGATGGTACGATGGGATAGCCTAATTTTGGCAATTAATTGATCTTTGATTATTAGCAGGTAAATATGCCCAATGGCCTGTGATGGGATGTTAGATGGGGTGGGATCTGAGTTACTACAGAGAATTCTTTCCTGGGTGTCTGGCTGGTGAGTCTTGCTCACATGCTCAGGGTTCAACTGATCGCCATATTTGGAGTCGGGAAGGAATTTTCCTCCAGGGAAGATTGGCAGAGGCCCTGGAGGTATTTTGCCTTCCTCTGCAGCATGGAGCACGGGTCACTTGCTGGAGGATTCTCTGCACCTTGAGGTCTTTAAACCACGATTTAAGGACTTCAATAACTCAGACATAGGTTAGGGGGTTGTTACAGGAGTGGGTGTGTGAGATTCTGTGGCCTGCATTGTGCAGGAGGTCAGACTAGATAACCATAATGGTCCCTTCTTACCTTAAGTCTATGAGTCTATGAATGGGGGCAGGGGCAGGGTGGGGCCAGAGAAAGTTGGCGCCTATGTTTCAGAGGAAGGTGAAAGGAAACCCTGAATACACAATTATGAAATAACCTGACTATGGTGAAGTTTATTCTTAACCCTCATCAATTAGAGATTGGCTTGTGCCCTCAAGTATGGGAGTTTATACCCCCCCCTTTTATTTAATCTTATATAATGTAACAGCATGTTCCTATTATTCATACAAGCATCTGGTCTAGCTATACTTATGAGCTAATCCTGCCTCAGTATTCGGCTGGGAGGGTGAGGGGGGAAGAGGAAATAGACTAGATAATCTTGAGGTCCAACCCTACATTTTTATGATTTGAGGAATATCTTTTTACAGTGAGCTCCAAAAGCTAACTTTGTGATATGTATAAAAATATTTCCTTTCTGATGTTAAATTGTTGCCTTTCAGTTTCATTGACTATCCCCTTGTATTATGATGCAGATAAACAGGAGTGTTTGATTTTCTTTCTCATAACTAATCATTAATTTGTATACCTTTATCATGTGTCTTCTTATTTGTCTCATCTTTAAACTATATAGTCCCAATCTTTTCAGTCTCTCTTCAAGTGGTGGAAGACTTTCCATACCTATAATCATTTTGTCACATCTCTGGTCCTCTTTGCTTTCTGTTTATATACTTTTTTAGATAGGGTGTCTAGAACTGAACACAATATCCAGGTGAGAGCATGCCACTGATTTTATATCGTGCCATTGCAATTTTCACTAATATTTTCTAGCCTATTCTATATACATCTTACCATTTGGTTTGCTCAGTGTGCATTGGTGGTCAACAAAGCAGAAGTTTTCATTAAGCTAGCCAGTCTTTTTCCTGAATAAATACAGTTAATTTAGAAACTAGCAATGTGTATAAGTAATTGAAGTGATTCCTGCCAGTGTGCCTTACTTTAACACTGAATTTCACTGCCATCGCCTCACCTAGTTGTGTGTTGGCCTCTCTGAAATTCTTCAATGTTTGCTGGTCTTGACTACTCTAAACAAGTTGTCATCTGAACTATTGCAAGTTTTTAACATGATTGACTCAAGATGGCCAACTACAGGACAGTCCTCTACAGGTTGGGCAAGTTATTTGGAAATAGCTGCAAACTGTAACCTTAATAGGGCACAAGGATTATATTTCCACTTTGCAAGATGGAAGTTAATTTTAAAGACATTACAGCACATAACATTAATGCATAATAAAGGGGCAGGAGTCTTCATTATAAACCAAGTTTTTCAGGGTATTACAATGAAGCAATTTAAATTTGCACATGATACGGCAGTCATCAGCCTAGCTGTTAATTTCTTTCTAAATTTTGGTTTAATTGTATAAGGTATTTTTCATTTTGGATGGCTTTATTTTTGAGCTACTCAAAGCAAACAAAATGTATAATTCGAAAACTGACATTTTGCGGGCATTAGTTCTTAATGCTTTGGTTGGTATTTTGATACTGAGATAAATTTAACCTGACAAATGTGATTTCACAGGCATTAGTTTTTCATAACTTTTAGAACAAACTAGACATTGCCAACATCATACAATAAAATTGTAGCTGTTCCATCAAGGTCCAACTGACAAAGTAGCAGCTCCAAAGACATCAGTTAAGATTTTATACTCATTGGCCCCAATTCTGCAAATAGATATGCTAACAAGGGACCCTTGAGGCTGCACAGAGGCCCACTGATGTCAGTGGACTCCGCACAGGTGTTAGCAGAACCATGTCTACTTATAGGATAGGGGCCATTGTCACTATGAACTTTGATATATCAGGAAGTTTTGACAGGAGGGAGGTTTTAATTCTCATTTTCATCCTTAAAATGATCTCTATGAAGATAAGGTTTTTAAAATCCGTTCTTGTGGAGGGAGAAGCTTTACCACACACACTCACTCACTCTTTCTGCAGGGGCCAGTCAAAACTGCTGTAGCCTATGCCTGGCTGCTCACAGAATCCATCCCAGCAGCCAGTGATCACTGGGAGCAGAGGGACACCTACACTTTGTCCTCTTTCACCTAGCTATGGCCCCATACACTGGGGTGTAACAGAACTATCCTAGCAGCTCTATGCCATACAATGATTCCTCATACTCATATGTACTCCTAAAGGAGTTGGATCTGTCAAGTGTTTGGTGGCTTTGCACAAACTGGAGCTTCAAAAGAAACCAGAGGAGGCCCAAGAACAGGTCCCTGTATTTTGTAAAATAGGAGGTTTACACTGGATCTGCACTCTTAGCACAGAAGTGACAGAAATGCTAATAGAGTTCTAAAGCTATTAAATTGACTCATCAGACTGCTCAGGCCTAGAGCCCTGCAAACCTGAGGATAGCCACGGACCATGTTTGCGGATCGGATGGGAATACAAATTTTGTATCCGCACAGGGCTCTACTCGTGCCTAGTCTTGCTGAGGAAACCCCTATCTATTGATTCCTTTTTCACTGATGATTGTTGTGGCACATCTCTTTGGCTTGTTCACCTGATTTATCAGGCTCCCGGAGGTGTGGTTTTGTTTTTTTATTGCCTGTAACTATTCCCCACCCACCACATAGCTTTTTATATTAGGAGACAAGAGCTCCGCCCACTTTCAAATGTTGAGCATTGAATGTATTGTGTGCTCTCTCTCATATTCTCTGTCTAGAGGTCTTTAAAGCAGCCCAGTTGCTTTATACTTGGGGCACACAGACATGTGGCCACTGCCTGAAGTATATCTTGGTTCAATATCTGACTTGTGTAAGCTTTGTTTGGATATGAATGCTGAGGGGTTACATTTTACAACATTGAAATAAACAGATAAGTCTATTCTGGAGTCTGAGATCTTACTTTTTCCCCCTAGAAGGTGAGCCTATAGAAGCGATAGCCAAGTTTGACTACATTGGAAGATCTGCACGAGAACTCTCCTTCAAAAAAGGAGCCTCCCTGCTTTTATATCATCGAGCATCTGAAGACTGGTGGGAAGGAAGGCATAATGGAATTGATGGCCTAGTACCTCACCAATATATAGTGGTGCAGGATATGTAAGCATGTCTAGTTATATAATATACTTGAGTGATTGCTCCTTGTTGGGAAGAAGCTTGTTGAACTAGCTAGTGGGGTATCTCCCAAATGTGAGAGGGCTTTGAAGGCTCATAAACACCTGGGAGATTTTGCCTCCAAACGGGCAAGAGGTGACATGAGTGAAGTCAATAAATAAATAGGTCATCAATGAGAGTTCAGCAGCTGGAGATGCAATTATATGTCTAGTTTTAATTCTATAAGAGGACAAAAACAGAAGAGCCATGATGCCTGCTGTCCTACATACCTCGCTTCCTGGAAAGTGACTTCTCAATCTATATCTTCCTTTCAGGGATGATACCTTCTCAGAAACGTTGAGCCAAAAAGCAGACAGTGAAGCCAGCAGTGGGCCAATAACTGAGGACAAGTCCTCATCCAAGGATATGAACTCCCCAACTGATCGTCATCCTGACATATATTTAGGAAGGTAAGGTTAACATAGCAACATTTCTGCATTGCTTTGCAGCTGTTAGATTGCTTCTGGGCTCATGCAGTGGCAGGATTTCTTCACACACACCTTGTTAAAAATGCTAACATCCTATGATTTCTACATTTGTGTAGGCAAAGAAAGAGATCAGAACCACCTCCTCTAAGACGCCCAGGCAGGACCAGTGATGGCCATTGCCCAGTACATCCACCACACACACTCACCAACTCATCAGTGGAGCTAGGTTCCCCCAACATGGCAAGTCATTGCAGTCCTCGAGCACTTCTTCACAATCGCAACCTCAACGCAGACAGCCCCGAAAGACGACGTAGACCTGGGCATGGCAGCCTCACCAACATTAGTAGGCATGATTCACTAAAGAAGACTGATAGTCCTCCAATTAGAAGATCTACATCATCTGGTCAATACCCAGGTTTCAATGACCATAAGCCACTGGACCCAGAATCAATAGCTCAGGTTGGTCTCTTTTCTTTGCCTCGGTGAGGAGCATGGTCAAATAGATGTAAATGAACATTTGACTTTCACAACACAGAGAGTTTATTTTTTTATTGAAAAGCTGTATCGGAAAAGTATCCCACTTAACTTTTTGCCGTGAGAGCCTAGGACAGAGATGTGTTAAAGAATCATGGGAGAAAGGAGGGCAAATAGGAATAAAAGTTGCAACAGCATTACAGTGAAATAATTTTCAGTTGTACTGAAATGAAACTCTGTGCCACTCAGAACATAGGGATAATGTACAGTTACTGTTTCTCAGTTATGTAAACCCGTGTGCTCTGATGGAAGTGGGATTAGCTTTCATAATTACTGTGCGATTATTTCTGAATCTTACAGTATGCAAATCTGTGCTCCAATTGGCTACTAATGTCCTCAGTCACTTGAAAACATAGGAATTAGCATTTCAGAGTCTGTTTTTTTAACATAGTTTTTATATAAATGTAGAAATTTTTAACTCTTGTGCCTATGGAACATGCTAGGTAAAAGTGCAAATAAATCTGAATAAATAGACCATGCCATCCGTAGGAGAGGCGGCTAGTCTTTCTCAGCAGTATAGAGGTGAGAGGGATAGAATAGCAGAGACAGATAGCACCAAGAAGCAAGTTATTAATTCTGTGCTACTGAAGTGTGCTAACTCAGTAATAGCCATATCTTGGGCTAATAAATACTTCTGTCCTACTCAAAGCTCATTTCGTTTAAAATATGGTCATTCTGTAAACACTCAACACCCTCAAATTACCATCTGATTACAAAAGCATTTAAAATAATCCTGCACTGACATTTCAAAATGTCATGTAACTTTTGCTTCCAAAGTCTCTGCTGCTTATGAAGTGGGAAGAGAGAGTCTCAGTTGTTGTGAATGACTCAGACATCAATTTTCATTGTTCTTATTTCAACAATTTCTAATCTTTTAAATACTAGGTTAAGCTATGTTCCTTGTTTACTGCCCAGGAGCTATGCACAGCTCTATTTGGCTTTAATTAAATTTGTACACACCTAGACCAGACAGAGACAGAACTTGAACTTTGACTAAATCATGTAAATGCTGCTGTGAACAAGCATGAAACACCTGATAGTTTTCTTATTTAACCCACTTGTGCCTCACCAAAACTGAAAAATTAACCACAAACCCAATCTTGGCATGTCCTTTTAGCAGATGTACTTTAAGAATAAATCTAAATGTGCAAAACAAACATATGGAAATATGCTCATAAATGATCTCACTAAACAGTATCTTGCATGACAACTTCTAACCATGTCTGATATTCTTCCTTAAAATTTAAACTACAAATATGAGGACATTGGGGGGCACATCATCATTTATACGTTAAAAAAAAATCTATTGAATGAACAAGTCATAAGAGATATGTAGGGCCCTTTGTTTTCAGTTTTTATTTTAATTTTTCCTGGGAATTTATCAGTGTTTATTACCACAACAAAAACCGGTGAAAACCAGTGCAAAAACTATTAATTTTTTTAAGTAAATATAGGTGTTTGTTTTGGTGGACAGAAAGACAGAGGAAAAAAAGTATTCAGTAGATTAATCTTTGAATTCCGTTATTCAATGTGGTTTGCTGCAGAACTCAAAACACAATGCCACCTCTGAGTTTAAGAAAACAATATAGGTCTAATCCTCAAATAAAACTTTTCATTTGAACAAACAGTTTACTGTTGTAGACTTAGAACTGTTTACATTTAATAATTGGGTCTCACAATTTGCCGCGCATACACTCAACTTCATCCTTTTTGTATTTTTAAAACTTTTGAATACTTCCTTGTGTACTGAAACATATTCTTATATAGATTTTCATTTTCTTCCCATTTTAGTGTCAGATCTTTAACCATTATCTGCTAACAGCTTGAAATATGTATGTGGTGGGCGTGAAATTCATCAGTAGGTTCAGATGCACACGCACTTCAGAGTTTACATGTGTGTCTGTTTGTCTACTGTGTGTATCTTTCTAGACTAATACATAGTCTTACTTCAACAGGCAACTTTGCATATACACAGAGACTAATGTATTGAGACATATCTCATGCAATGCATTGTATTTGCCTACTAAAACAAGTTATTTTTTTTATAAATTTGAATGATACAAAAGTAGGGTGAAAATCAGAAAAAAAAAAAAAATACTTTTTGTAAAGCCTGGGAATTTTTTAGTAAAAATCAGTTTAAACTGAAAACGAAGGGGCTTACATATATGGCAGTTTCCTGCAATAAACTCAAAAGAACTGATTCGTATTATTGTGGGCTGGGATTGTATGCAACCTCTCTGGGAGGAGATGTGACAGATATTGCAACTCCATGCAGTATCTTAAGGTCCATTGTTTTAAATTAATGGTTTTACTGTTTTCTATGCCATCGGGGGGTGAGGGGGCTACTGCAGCACCTCCAGGAACTAAAAACAGTGGATGATGATTAAGGCAAATCAGCCAGGTTATAACCCCCACAGAGAAGTGCCAGCTCCTTGGGAGGCTCACATATATATTTCAAACTAGATTCTCCAGAGACTAACTACAAAGAAAGGACTTTTGGATAAATAGCCTGAGTTTAAACTGACATAGGAGCTGATCCAGCAATTGACAGGACCTTCTGTCCAAGATGGGGTCCCAATCCTACTAGGGCCCTCTGCTAAACTTTTTGCCTGCTTATGTGAACTTTTATGTTTTCTTTGTAATGCTTTTACCTTAAGAATAAATATGCTTGCTTAGAAAGAGCTGTGAGCTGTGTGATAGCTTATAACTGCTGGCAATTACACTGGTCACAGCCCTTAGAGAGAAAGCAAAGTGCAGGTGCTGGCCTTTTTAGGCAGTCTGGCTTACTGGGGATATCACAGCGTAGGCAGGGAACTGTGCAACCTTAAAGATCCACCAGTCACAAGGGAACAAGATGCGAGTCCCCACCCAAACGAGGTGATGGCTGGGAACCAGAAGCATAGAATGGGTACCCTTGAAGGGCAATACAGGTGTAGTTGCCCTGAAATTGTGATATAAGCAAGCAGCGCTCACTGCCACAAACACTTTTAAAAGCTGGAAAGGTGGCCTTTATCTTTCAAGATGTCCCTGATTCTTAATACTAATCACCAACTTCTCTCTCCACCTAACTGAAAGTTATCAAAAGCACACTTATTTTACCATTTGTCTTGAATTACATCTTTATTTTAAAAGAGAGAGTTATACAGGCCAGGATTTTCAAAGCCAAATTGGATGTCCAAGTCAGTTTTCCAACTTCAGTTTTACTTTCATTAAAAAAAAATCCCTGTGCTAGAGTATTGTTCCTGAATATTTCAGGGTAAGATGAGGAGTATAGCACATAAGCTCTTAGGCTTTACATTTATTTAAATATTGTTGCAAATCAATCATCAAATATTTGTTCTCTTAATAGTAATTTAACAGCAAGCAGCAGAGTATGTTTTTAATGGCCTACCTGAATTTTGACCCTCTACCATTAAGTTAATTTATGTTCAACACAAGCTGCCATCTTGTTCAGGAAGGCCACTTTTAAATGAGGTTGATGTAAATACATGCAGTGTTGGTGTAGCCATGTTGGTCCCAGGATAATAGAGAGACAAGGTGGGTGAGGTAATATCTTTTACTGGACCAACTTCTGTTGTGAGAGAAGATTTTGAGCCTTCTTCTTCAGCTCTGGGCTGTAAATGGGCTTAATACTGCTTCATAATATTTGTTAGAAATGAATGGATGGTTTATAACTGAAGTCATACATTTCTCAAACTTCTCCCTCGGCAACTACCCTTTGCATTCAGTATTTAATGACTTGCTGCTCTGTCTCTCTGCTCTGACCAGGATATTGAAGAGACAATGAACACCGCTCTGAATGAACTCCGTGAGTTGGAACGTCAGAGCTCTGCGAAACACGCCCCTGACGTGGTGTTGGATACACTGGAACAAATGAAAAACTCACCCAGCCTGGCCACCTCCACAGAATCACTAAGCCCTCTCCATAGTGTAGTGCTAAGGAGCACTGAGCCTCAGATTCGACGGAGCACTAGTTCTTCCAGTGATACCATGAGTACTTTCAAGCCCATGGTGGCCCCCAGAATGGGAGTGCAGCTAAAACCCCCAGCTCTGAGGCCAAAACCCATTGTTCTTCCAAAAACAAATCCTACCATAGGACCTTCCCCTCCTTCACAAGGTCCAACAGACAAATCTTGCACAATGTAAAAGGAGGTGGAGTGTGTTACAGAAAGGAACGGATTAGCGATAGAAGTCAGGGTTCCATAACACTATTAGTTCATGTTTATAACTGGAGATGTTTTGTTTTTCAATGTTTTTGAATGTAATGTCTGAACTAGTATCATTAACATGGGCATTTGTATTTTGTATAGTTTCAATTTTTTTAAAAAACTGGACAAGTGTGTGTCATTTTAAAACAGACTTGAAAACTTGATGCTGCACCATTTGTAATAAAAGGAACAGATCAGAAATGGCTTCCCACTTTGTACAATATTTCATAGTCTTATTGTAGTTTACTTAATAAGGGATCCTAAACAAAGGTAACTTGAAGGAATTCGTAAGGGGATGTGGAACCCTTGACCACTAGATCACTGGTTCAAATCTCAATCTGGTTGGTAAAAGCTAAAAGTTAGCATCTGAGGGATTAGTCAATGGCCTGTGTGAAGTGTGTATGTAATCTCAGTCCATATAAATTAAAATAACACTTTCACAGTTGGCACTAAGTATTTAGCATATTTTGGTAGTCTTATCAAAAGCCAAGTGCTGAATAAGTATGGAGACTGAAGTACTCTCTTTCTGACCTCACTCCAGGTCAGGGTTAAAGTATGGTATGGATGGTATGAAGTTTCTAATACTGCCACTTGTGCTGTACCTTTCTTTTGAAGCTAAAACTTCAGTCCCCAGGACTGTCAGACACTTTTCACAAGCACTAAATTCACTTACAGTTTACAATTCAGTGAACCAAGTAACTGCAGCTATACAGGTCTGGGGATCTTTCTGTAGTGTAATAAAAGATTGAAAGTATCAGTTGAACAATAATTCAATAAAACATTCCTTGGACCTTATTGCTCAGTATCTTCTTCAAACAAGTCGAGCTGCAATAACCACAGTTTCAAGCTGCTGTATCCTCACTAGTTATCCTTCACAGTGCAAACACTGTGCATGGTTTCTCTATGATGCTTACTAAACTATTCTGCTCCTGAGTTCTTGAATAACTTCTCTCAATTACACAGGAGGTTGTTAGAACCACAGAAATCTCATTTGCTATTCTCTAGACTAAACCTAAATAAAATTTGCCAGAACCAATTTAAAAAAAAAAAAAAGTCTATACCTTTCTTGGGTCTGTGTGTGAGTGAAGATTTTATCAACTTTGCTTAGTGCTCCATTATTAAATTTTCTTATACATGTGAATTAATTAGACAGCTGTTTTGCACATTAACATTAAGCCATAACATCATTTCTGTAATTATTTTTCAATATTACTTGCCCAATCTATAGGATCATTTATAGCAGGTTTTTAATTTACGCAGCCATGCAAACTATTTATAAAGAATACCCCATTGGCTGTTACCTAAAATACCATAGCCAAGAAACAATATCAGCTTGATGGTCATCTATAGGAATAAAACTGGCTTCAAATAAGATTTCTTTCCTCATAGCATTTGTTACATTAGGATCTTACCATTCTTCCTATGGAATGTTTTAAGTTGTACCACTCACTATATGGAAACATAATTGGGGAGAGGGAAAAGTTAGTATCTTGTAACAAAGATTTGATTAGTGTATTATAGTCTATATAAAGTCATAGAAGCCATGTCCTGTTGTCATTTGGGGATTTATTTATTTCCACTGTGGTATACTAATTCTAATCACTTGATAAGGGACTCCAAGCCCTGGACATGACAAATATCCCATAAACTGCATTTGAGAGCAATGCTGTCAGGGCCATTTATTGTTGCTGATATTTGCAGCCCCAGGACTGGTCCAAAAAAATCCAAGGAATCTATAAGTATGTCTGTTTGGGGGCTACCACATATATAAACTCTTAGCTAGCACAGTGGACTCTTGAGGTGTCAGTCAGTTTAATCCACTGAGGCTACCACTGTATAAACAGGGTAACAACTTGTCAAATTTATGTTTAATCTTGTATTTCTTGACTGTACCCTGCTGCCTATAGTCCTAAACTCCAGGGCAAGGTTCTAACTGAAGCTAGTCCCCATTAAAGGTTGGCCTTAGTCTATTGGTATGTTCACCTGTCCAGGACCAGAAATTATTTTCAAGTAAGTTCCCCAAACTTATTAAGATCAATGGAACAAACTGGAATTCCAGCTCTAATTTCCATAATGTTTTTAGTTTAGTAATTTGTTCAATACCAGTGTGGCATAATTGAGATGAATATCTGTATCTTTAAATTATATAGGGAATTTTGTATGTTTAAATAACACTACTGGACTCCATAATGCTTATTAGAAATTGTGTAGCAAAAGAAAATATTAGAAACAGTGCATTTAGTGAATGCATCCACTTAGAGCATTCACACAAGTTAAATGTGTAGTTTGATGGTTATTATAGATACTTAACGTATAGTAAGTGGATATGTAACAGGAAAGACTGACAACTACAAACATACTAAGGGGTAACTTGCACACCTAATCAAATCAATATTGTCCTTTACTGTCAGTTTGATAAATTACAGTACTGGTAGCTTCCTGCTTGTTGACTGTTACCTAATTGTGTCAATGTACATCTGTAGTATGTACATGTGAAAGTGCCTTTAAAATTTTAGAGGAGCTTTAGCCTTGCTCTTGTACTGTTGCATTTCCATTGCGTTCACTCTTGCTTGTATACTGTGCATTTTCATTGCATTCATATCTGCTCTTGTACAGCCACATTCCCTCCATTTTCAAAAAACAAAAAAAATTAAAAATACACAGTTATGGAAGAAAAAATGTACTGTTAATCTGTTGTGACAATGCACTTTTATGTATAGTACTGTACATTTTGGCATGTACCATCACAGGCTTCAGTATACATTCAGGTTTGTTCCCCATAGTGTATCTTTATAATAAAGAAGATAGTTCTGTCTGCATTTGTGTAGTCTAATGGTGTGCAATCCTCAGTACATTTTTATATGTGTATCCCCAAATGACCCTTTCCTTCTTGGTAATGTGAAATCAAGAGGCTTGAGAGGTTCCCCCCCACCATTTCCCACTAGTTTTATCAACCCCATTAGTCTTCCCAATTTTCATTTTGCCCCCTTTCCCCCAAGTGGCCTTTCCAGATCAAATCTTACTCTGAGACTAGATGACCAGATCAGAGGCACCTGCATGGGCCTTCACAAAGCCCTACCTTATCTCCATAAACATCCCCCGACTTTTTACCCTTCCCTAAAACTTACCGCTGTGGCTCTCCTTTGGATGGGGCTTCGTGCCAACTGCCAACACCAAGCCTTATTCTAAGGTCAGCTATCTGGAAGCTACAATACTTGCTCTCCTTCACTAAGAGGCTGAAAACCTCAAACTGGAATAGAAGTGGCTATTAGGGGCGAGACGGAGCTCAATCTGGGTTAGCCCCGAGCAAGCGCTGTCAGTTGTGCCAACGGCCATATGTTCATTTTGTAATTGGCTTAAGCAGAAACCACTGAAATATCTCATCTCTTATTTGGAAGCTGTGGTTACACTCACATTAGTTTAAAAGAAACACAGTCAATGTTTTATCCACAAACCAGGCACACAGTTGGCTTTAGATTTTTCTGTCAGAGTATCTCTATGGGTCAGAGGGCTCCTACTCAAATAGACCTTCCTGAGGGATGGCCTATTTTTAATCTGGGAGATGTTACCCTGCCAAGCTCTTTCTGACCTACTTTATCTTCCTAGCTCTTCCAGGGCTTTGTGGAAGCATGAACACACAGAGCACCCAAGCCGAAATCCTGCTTAAAAATAAGTCAGCAGCAATCAAAATTGTCTTTTCCCTGGCTGTAGCACTCAAGAGCTGTAATATGGCAGGGGAGAATCACTTAACAGGCTACAGCAACAGGTAGCACTCCCAGGAGTTCTCTTCCCATCTTCCAATGTTCAGAGGATGCCATTCAACAAGAATTAAGCATCTGTGGCTGATGCTTTATGCAGTAGTAGGCTTACCCATCAGCCCATGTTGCAAACCTTTGCATTCCACTGACCAGTACCTGCCTTATGTATTTCTACTCATCCCTTACTACACAAAAGTCAAGATTCAACCAGGCAGAGCAACATGTCATACTTTACTCAAGGCCTCTGTACTCCACAGCAAGCATGACCTAAATTCTGTAGCAAAATCTTACGCTACAGGAATTGCGGATTTTGCAGTAGTTTCAGATCAATTTTATGTTGACATTTTTTATTAACATCACTAATGCAATCACTATAATATCCCCGTATTATTTAACTTCATAACCAATTCAATGTTGTTGTACCCTGCATTTTTAATTTTCAATATGCTGCAGAATTTTGTATGGAAAATGCTTAACTATTCTAGAAGTTGCCAGGGAGCGATGAAGAGGGAGAAGGGAGACTTTGACAGATGAGCTGAGGCCCATTGGAGCTTCTGGTAGTTGGGAATGTGAGAGGTGCTGTTTGGTTTGCTGGGGTAGGCATGTTGTTAGAACAGTAAAATGATCTGCCATGAATTAGTTGATGTTGACACTGAAAATTACATCATTAGGGCAGTTCACACCACTGAAAACTAGTGTTTCAAGCTGCCTGCCCATTCAAGTGGCCAGTGCTGCCTCATTTTCACTCAGTTCATGTTTGAAAATGGGGGGGGGGGGTCCAAGCATGAGAAACTTATTTTAGTTAAAAGCCTAGATGCTGGAGCACAATTCTGCAGCAAAGGACAGATTGCTGCTGCAGTGGAAACCTAGACTCGATAAGGCTCTAATTATAGGCTCCTGTATGGCCAACAGGTACCCAGGTCAGTGACTGCTCCACTGTCTGAATGCAAAAAGAGATAAAGTTCTATCATAACACAGCAAATCTGGAGGGGACAGATGGTGGTTTATATGGTGTGAAGGTCTCAGGAGGGGGATTTAAAACTGTCCTGGCAAAATGGATTATCTGATTAACCACACTAACGCCCCTAGGAGGTAGAGGTACTGTACCCATTTTACAGGTAAGAGAGCTGAGGCACAGAGTCAGGAATTTTCCTATCATCATCTAGCAAGTCAAGGACAGTTGGTAAAGGAAACCAAGACTGCACCCTCACAATCTCTGTTCTTGCACTCAGAAACCTGTATCTTCCTTCTATAAAAGTTCACACTAAAGTCTACAGCATGTCACAGAGATCAGCCTGTCCAGCAGGATTCAAGACTCGTTTTCCTAAAGCCAGATGTTTTTCAGTGGACCGCACAGGCTGAAGCTGGGCCAGGCTGCAGGGTGTAGTGTGTCTCTGGGCAGCTGCTTGTGCAGCCTCAACCCCACTGGTGGTAGTGCAGGGAAGGGGCTGGGAGCAGTGATGTTTGCGGGGGGGACATCTCCACACCCCCCCGTAGACAACCTAATGTGTCTCCACTTGCCCTGCCCCTCCAATCGGAGCAATGAGGTGTCATGTGCTCACTCTGCAACCCAATCAGAGGGCAACGCTGTCTGAGCCCTAATTCAAATTCTTCTCTGCTTTCCCTGGAGCCAGCAGGGCTGGTTGGGCCATGGGAGTTGTGACTTGTGGGCCCTCGGCCCTACGAGGCAACCCAGCTGATAAGTACCTAATGGAGTCCCGCAGCATCTGCTTGTGCCAGGGCACTGAGCACAGCATGCCCCTCCCCTAGATCCTCCACCTGGCCTCATGCCCCCCCAACCCTGAGCAGTCCCCAGAGCCCCCAACCCTGGCCTCGGGTCCAATCCTTGGAGCCCTCTCCAGCCCCCCACCCCAATCAGCCTCTTTCCCTCTCCAATCCGTCTCCAGGCACCTGCTTCTGCCACATAGCAGCCCTGAGGAGATAGGGGGAGGCTGGGATCTGGAGTCTCCTTGATCACTCCCATTACCCAGAGCTTCCTTCCTGCGGCTCTGCTATCCCAGCCCCCAAAGGAGCATCGCACCGCTAGCTGGATCATTGTTCAACAGCTTCACCTCCTGGCTCCGAACTCAGAAGTACTCACTCTCGCACCCTGCTTTGCTGGCCAGATCCCACCCCCTACCCATTCCTCTCCCTCCCAGCCTATCTCGGCTACTTGGCTCACTTGGGGACAGGGAGGAATGTTTGTGGGGGAGGGTGAGTGGCAACACCAGGTAGCTCAGGCTAGCCCTGTACATCCTGTTTTCAGTTTAGGGAAATAAGGCCACCCTGCTCTCCAAGCAGGGAGCTGGCGGGCAATCGGGGGTTAGAGAAGGGGAGCTGGACCTTAACTGTACCTTGACAAAAAATAATTGACTACCCCTGTACTAGTGCAAAGGATCAAATGCCATCAGTTGCTCTATGGTACCAAAGAGTGACAGGGAGGCCTAGTTTTAAAAAGCATATACACCAAAACCCACAACATTGCTCACCTTACTCATGTGCTTAGTCCCATGTGATTCAATAGGGCTATGTGCAGGAACAAGGCAAGCAGAATTTGGCTGTAAAACTGTGGAATAGGAGAGTGAGCTCAGCCAATACTCTGTGCTACCCAGGAGAACACACTACAATACCATAATATCATTGGAGAGTCGGGTTTTCCTCGCATTGTTTCCAATACATATTTGTGAGAGAAAATGGTTGGCACAAGACATGCATACCCGATGTTGAAGTAAAGTTCGTTTGTGGCTAACATACTGCTCAATGACAGTCCCTCCTTACTCAAAAATTGACTCAGTAATGTTATCAGTCAATCTCAGCTTAGGCTAGTCACAATACACAGCTGAGGGTTGTTTATTTTTTAATTAACACTATTGATTTTTCCAAATATTGTAGTAATGGACTAACAATGAGAAGTACAAACTGAATCAGAGTCAATGATAAAATATATAAAAAGGGAAAATTATGCTGTTCTAAGCCAGTCACATGCTTTCAGATTTGAAATCAATACTAGATAGTACAGTGGCATAGATAAAATAAAACAAAAAAACAAACACTGTCCATCCTTATTCCCATAGAGCATATTGGGTTTTTTGTTTAATATCTGCTGTATACATTTTCAGTACTATGCATTAGAATCTATAAAACATTGACCAAACAGAGAAAGGGGATTTCCCATTTATTTTCATGAATTGCTTTCCAGGAGAGCTAAATCACTGAGACCAACATTCCGCTCCATAGTTGAAAAGAAAGGCCATTTTTTTAAGTGTCTTTTTGATCATTAATGTAGTAGCATTAACATGAAGATTGACTCTGAGGTAACATCGAGATTAAATTTCAAATTCCCTAACAGTGAGGAGCATCGAGCTCTCTTCATAACTGCTTATAATAAATCATGCTGAACAAGGCAATGACTCCCAGATATATTGGCCAGTGTAATATGTAGTCCAATATTTTCAAAGGCACCCATTACCATGGTATTCTGGCATGACTTTATACAGCAGAGTAAAAACAGAAAAGGTGAATACCAAGGATATTCCTAATTTTCTGCCTTCCAAACAGAATTTCACTTTGACAGTGATCTCAGCTCTTTAGTTGTTTTTCCTAAAAAATTGTTTCAAGCAAAGTTTTGTTCCTACAGACATTCATGGAAAGTGAATTCCAGCGCTGTAGATTTTCTTTTAATTACAAAATGAAGTTTGTTTTGTGGCTGAATTAAAATTATTCTGGGCAAGCCCAGTTTATCAAAGGTTAGGTCATCCAATCAGGGAATGGACACAATACCAATTCAGATTTAGGTGACCCATCACACAATGTGAATACAGAATACGAGTAGCAAACAAGTTCAAACTATCATAGGCTGCGAATGTGCACAAAACATTCACTCAATCCAGTAAAAAGGGCTAAATTTTCTGAATAAAGTATTTGCTGCAAATTGTTAAGAGACAGTATTTCCTAAAGCGGGAGAGAATGTTTTCTTCTCCTGGTGATATCCAATACCACTTCTGAAAGACCAGGCTGAGGTGATAACCGAGCAGAGGGCCCAATTACTGGGAGTACAATACACATAGGAAAGAACCTGAACAAACAGCTATCCAAAAGTGAAGCAAGACTCTGGCTCTGATGAAACTGCTGGGAATGAATTCCATAACCAAGGGCCCCCTATTAGGAGCTCACGACCCAAGGGCGGCGAGTTGTATGTGCCCGTGGTGCCCGTGCTCCAGGAATATTCAGAGCATGTGGGCCCGGCTCCACCAATGTTTGGGGCTGGGTCTCTCCCCTGGCCCCACCTGCTGCCCCCATGTGCCTCCTGGCTCTGCCTGCCACCCCCGGGCGATTTAAAAGAGCCCAGGGGCCCCCACTGCCACCACCGGCAGCGCAGCAGGGCTAAAGCGGCTTTCAGCCTGCCCTCGCTCCGCACAGCACGCCACTCCCAGAAGCGGCCAGCACGTCCCTGCAGCCCCTGGGGGAGGGGTTCTCTCCATACGCTGCCCCCACCCGGAGCGCCGACTCTGCCATTGGAACTGTGCCAATGGGAGCTGCGGGGGTGGTGCCGGTGAGCAGCAGCACGCGGAGACCCCTGGCCTCCCCTCCTACGAGCTGCTTCCAGAGGGGTGTGCGGGTCACTTTTGGGAGCTGCCCGAGGTAAGTGCCACACCCCTTCCCCACACCTCAACCCCCTGCCCCAGCCCAGACCCCGCACCCAAACTCCCTCCCAGAGCCCGACCCCTCACCCCTCCTGCACCCAAACTCCCTCCCAGAGCCTGAACCCTCCCCCCCCGCACCCAACCTCCCTCTCAGAGCCTTAGGCAGGTGGGGGGGGAAAGGGGTGGGACTTGGAACCATTCTGGGCACCACCAAAAATTATACAAACGTGACGCCCCTGTCATGACCTTCTCCAAGTTCTATCCTGGAGAATGTCGCCTCCCTACTAAATGCATACGCAAAACTCCAGGAGCTTACAAGTTATCAAAAAGGTTTCTTAGGCATTGCATTCAGGAGCAGGTCTGCTAAGAATAGGCTTGGTTTGCTCAATTTTCCTTCAGCCACCCAGCACCTGATGTATACACACAGCCAAAGTAGGGTTGCACAAAACCAAACATCCTAGCCCCGCCCTGCCCTGAGGCCCCGCCCCCTCTCACTACATTCCCGCTCCCTCAGTGGCCCGCTCTCCCCCACCCTCACCAGACTGGGGCAGGGACTTGGGGTGTGGGCTCCAGCTGGGGGTGAGGGCTCTGGGGTGGGGCCTGGGATGAAGGGTTTGGGGTGCAGGAGGGGGCGCCAGGCTGGGGGATGGGGCCGAGGGATTTGCAGTGTGGGAGGGGGCTGCGGGTTGAGGCAGGGAGTTGGTCTGTGGGAGGGGGTACTGGGGTCAGGGATGAGGGGTTTCGGGTGCAGGAGGGGGCTCTGGGTTGGGGGGTTCAGGGCTGGGGCAGAGGGTTGGGGCTCAGGGTTGGGGTGCAGGCTTACCTTGGGCAGCTCCCAGTCAGCGGAGCAGCGGGGGGAAGGAGGGGCGCTAAGGCAGGCGGCCTGTCCTGACACCGCGTTGCGTGTGCACCAGAAGTGGCCAGCAGGTCCAGTGCTAGTAGGCGGGAGAGAGCATGAGGCTCCAAGTGCGCTGCTCTCACCTGCAGGCACCACAACCCCAGCTCCCATTGGCCGGGAACCGGGCAATGGGAGTGCAAAGCCGATGCTCAGGGCAGGGGCAGTATGCAGAGCCCTGTGGGCCCCCCCCCCGCATAGCAGCTAAACCTGCTGACCGCTTGTGGGGCGCAGCGTGGTGCCCAGGACAGGTAGAGACTAACCTGCCTTAGCAACACAGCAACGCCAACTGGATCTTTAACAGTCCAGTCGGCAGTGCTGAGCAGAGCCGCCAGAGTCCCTTTTCGACCGGGTATTCCAGTCGAAAACCAGACACCTGGTCACCCTAGGCCACAGTCATGTTCGTGTTACTGCAATGAGATTTGGTTTAATGTAATCTAAGCCCATATCTTCAACTCATGCATCACATTTCTAAGACTCCCGTCACCATAGTACCAAGATGCCATATATACAATGTATTTTATTTTCAAAACAAATCAAAGAGCACCGATCCAAGGCTCTAGGGACTATTGACAATATTTTCTGCTTCCTCAATCATTGCCTTTAATCAACAAAGGTCAGATTTTTTAAAATTAACACCCTACTCTCACAACACTTGTCACCCACATAAAATTTTTCCCCGTCACAAAAAGCCAGGGGAATAAAAGGTGTATGCGGCATGCCCTAAAGATCAACAGATTTGGGCTATTTGAGACAGGGACTGGGAAACAGTGAGGTCCCACACAGATAGAAGCCCTCATGGAGAATGCCCTGTCACCAGCTCTCACTCTAATACAGGAGAGGCCCCAGCTCAAGCACCTCTGCTGATTGTGGCTGTAGCTGTATAGCATAGGGAGTGAGATGATCTCTCAGATTCATAGAGCCCAGGCCTTTTAAATGCAAACAATCACAATCCATTCCTCTGTTGATTTGCTGCTGTTCAGCAGTTCTTCTCCAGCTTGTTTGTTTCCTGGGGATATATAGCCAGCCACTCTGTCATTGCCCTTACTGCAGGAAGGCTTGGGCAAACAAGAGCATCTTGCATTGTGCCCTAAGAATAGCAAGGCTCAGGCTTATTCTGATTTCCAGTGCTAGGCGGATTCCATGAACAGAGGCTTGAAACAGAACATCTAGGCCCCACCTCCCCAGAGCTCTGCCATAGGCTTTCACCCTTTCAGAATTTTTGCAGTTGCAGCTGCTGAGGGTGGTCTTGCACTGAGATAAAGTCCCAGCTCTCCAACGGCTTTGAATATTAACACCAGAACCTTTAAATAGGTTCAGTATTGAACAGGGATTCAGTGTACAGCCCAGAGCAACGGTGCTCTTTTCTTTTTGTACTGCTTAGTAGGCATGTTCAACTGTTTGGCCACATGTAGTTTCCAAGGGGCCCCCCACCTGCATCACCAGATAAAGCATGGTAGAGTAGATCTTCCTGAAAGTGATGAATGCAGAGACTACTGTTGCTAGGTCCTCATTTAATAGGAGAGGGCTCAAGTCTGCTGTGTAGACAAAGATAGAAGAATATGGTTTGGACTTTTACTGCTTCTTTGGGATTTAGGAGCTGAGAGGAGTCCCTCAGATGAACCCCTTCACCTTGATCACCAGAAAACAGAGACCTTCAATAGAAAATGGTCACTGTACCTAATAACTCCTCATAGAGTTTCCCTTTTGCTATTAGCATCACTTCAGTTCTATCTCTATTAAGTTTCAGATAGTGTCTGCTAGCATCCAGGGACCTAATGTGCTCAGATATTTGGGTGTCGGTGGAGCAGTAATGTCCATATTCAATACAAACCAATGCAGAGCTGCGTGTCATTGGTACTGAAGCATGTATCATCTCACAATGTCCATAATGGTTTAACAGAAATGTAAAAAGGGGGCTAGGTGGGCCCCAGGACTGAATCTTGTACAAGTCTACAAACCAGAGTTTTTGAGAGGGAGAAGAGACGCTGCCAAACATCGCCCTTCAGGATATATCCAATGGGTATGACCACAGCAAGTTCAGTGCAACTCCTTATACCCTGGACGGGTCTCATAGATATGGATCTCATGGTTATTTCCTTCAAAGCCTTTCGATAGAATAAAATAAGCACTGATGTTTTTCTTTCACGACCATCAGTAAGACAGCCATTTGAGCTGCCGAATCTGCCTCTCTACCATAACCTAGTCTGAATCCCAATTGGCAGGGCCTTGGATAATGGCAACATTGAAGAGCAGCTTGGCTCAGCCCACTACCATGTCCTCAGTAATAACCTTTCTCAGAAGGCAAGACTGAAGACAGCATGGTAGTTTGCAGGTTATATGTTTTAAGGAAACTGGCAGGCTGCCCTTCATGAAGGAATAATTGACTGTCTTAATTAGTGAAAAGAACAGGAGTACTTGTGGCACCTTAGAGACTAACAAATTTAAATTTGTTAGTCTCTAAGGTGCCACAAATACTCCTGTTCTTTTTGCGGATACAGACTAACACGGCTGCTACTCTGAAACCGGTCTTAATTAGAGGTGTCCCCAGGTTTTCTTTGCTTTGTTTACTAACTATTGAAGACTATTGAAGGGCCCATATCTGATGTGGTGGCTCAAATTTTACCCAGTACATTTAAGACGTCTGCTTGTTCAAACGTACTAGGAATAGCCATATGCAATTGCATAAAGGCAGAGTATTCCGGTGCCAGATAAAAACACCAGGCAGAGAACCACATTTGTGCAAGGCACAAAACCTCTTACAATGAGACTGTAATTTTGGGAAAGACTATATATAATACTTTGTCATTAAGCTTGTGTCTGGGGAAAAAAATATATTGTAGTGCTTCTTACCTATTGTATTGAGTACTGATTCCAGGAATAATCTGCTTTGTTCAACCTGGTATCTTGACAGAAGTTATGAAGTGATGCTCTTCTGTCCTAGGTCATTTGTAATTCAATCTTGATTTCTGAGAGACACTACTCTTCATATCTATCAGCTGTGTATCAGTGCACTGCAGTGAAAAAGTGATAGCAGACTCGTCCTGCACTTTAATAATGGGTTAGCATGAGTGTTTAACAAATATAGATGGAAGACAAAGACTAGGTGGGAAAGGAACCTGAATGAAGAATGTTCTGAAGACAACTGGGTGGACAACTGTGAGTAAACTAAGACAATAAGTCTGATTCTCCTCTCACAGTGGTGAAAAACAGCTGTAAGTCCACTGAGATCTATGATTATGCAGCTGTACAACTGCTGTAAGTGAGAACAGAATCCAGCTCAATATAAATTAATATGAGAGAGAACTTTTTCCTTGCAACATTATTAAACAGAATCTACAGCATCTGCACCACAATTAGCTATAAGCATTTATCAAGGCACTAACTACTTAGGTAGTCAGTCCTTGATAAATGCTTATTGCTAATTGTGATGCAATTCTTTTTAGTAGGTTTGCATCTCACCAGTACAATTGTTACTCTCTCCCTGACAAACATTTCTTAGAGCTGCTGCCTACAGGGCAACTTTCTTGGCTACCACATAGAGAAAAAATATTACAAGAGTCAAAACATTACAGGCTTCAACTCACAAATCCTTTAGTTCTCAAAAAAAATCTGACAATCATTTTAAATTTAACTCTATTGTGGGGTTCAAAACCTGAACCACTATTATCTCTGATATGATTCTTTTTTGCTGTTGAAGCAGAAGACTACAGTCCATTTCTTTACACCAGCTGGTTTATTCCTTGGCACTGAAGTTTAAAGGGAGAGATCTAATCACCAGGTTTCTGTTTCTCCTTGGGGTAAGTGAAAATAGAAAGGCTTGTGGGCAGGGAAAAAGCTCCTCTCTGAAGTGGTTGCCCAAAATAATAATATTAAAGCCAAACATTTTATCCTATGCATAATACATAATTGGGGAGAATAGTAAAGCTGCTGCATAGTGTTTCTTCTCAAACTGCTGCCATCAACTGGCCTCACATTCCTTCCCTTCATCTCATTTTTTGCACCCTTCCACACTTCCTCCCTCTCCCACTCTCCTTTTCCCTTTCCACCTCTACCACTCAAACCAATTCCGGGATCAAATCATGCCTCTAGCCTTCTCCATCCCATCATCAAATACTGGTGCGATGTTACACCCCATATTCTTTATGGAAATATGCTTATGATATGGCATAACAGATATATTTTATGCAAGATAGGTCTTGTAAGGTATCATTGGAAAGGTTATAATTTCCTGAATGTGATTATCCAATTTGTATGCATGTATCATTTCTGTATCTAAAGTTAGTTGTAATTGTTACATAGTCAATATTCCTTTGTGTGTATTTGGGAAACCCCCACCAGATAACAGGCCATCAAGAAGAAACAATAAGATTTTGAAGGTATAATCGCTCTCCTTCCTAAGGCATCCTGAGACGTAGCTGTGACACTACTACATCAGATGGTCCTGTCACCTGGTACTAAACACCATCTTGGACTTCTAGTAATTTTCCACTAAGAGCAGTGGGAGGGCAAGATAGGGAAACAAAAGATTCCTGCCTTACGTAAATCTTATTTAAGGCTGGGGAGTAAGGCAAAGAGGATTCTTCTCCATTGTCTTCCTGCCCAAGAAGAAAGACTCCTGAAAGTACCTGAAGAGACAAAGAAACTAAGCTGAGGGATAGGCAAGGGCTGGAAAATAAAATGAAGGGCAAAACTATGTGAACCCTGCAATTCTGATAAATGCCTCATTGAACACTGAGCAGTGTGAAACAGGAAGTGTTTATCTGAGGAAATGATTATCCCAAGCCCTTGATTCCTATTCACTGCCTTTTCCTTTGGCATTTGATGCCACAAAATCCCTACCAAAAATAGTTTACTGGATAGAACTAAATTGTACAATATTACTGACAAGTCACTTAATATGTGGGTTCAACAAGATTATGCAGACTGCTAGGGAAGCTGAAGGACTATTTTTCATGGAATCAGTCATATTTTTCGGTGACTATCCACCCTTTTGTAAAGAACTGGAGAATATTTTTGTTTGTTTAGAAAAGGAATAAAATGGATTATTCCCTTGTATCCTGTATGACTCATAGACTCATAGACTTTAAGGTCAGAAGGGACCATTATGATCATCTGGTCTGACCCCCTGCATGCTGCAGGCCATAAAACCGTCCCTACCCCTTCCCTGGACTCTGCTGTTGAAGTCCCCAATCCTGTTTTAGGTGACTTCAATCGGCAGAAACCCTCCTGCTAGAGATCCCTGCCCCATGCTGCGGAGGAAGGCGAAAAACCTCCAGAGGCTCAGCCAATCTGCCCTGGAGGAAAATTCCTTCCCGACCCCAAATATGGCGATCAGTAAGACCCCGAGCATATAGGCAAGAGTCTCCAGCCTGACCCCTGTCAGCCATTATACAATTTACCTACCATTTCTTGGTTTTCCTTGACTACTATGTTTTACCATTAAACCATTCCCTCCATAAATTTATCTAACTTAATCTTAAAACCAGACAGGTCCGTCGCCCCCACCGTTTCCCTCGGAAGGCCGTTCCAATATTTCACCCCTCTGACGGTCAGAAACCTTCGTCTAATTTCAAGCCTGAACCTCCCCACGGCCAGTTTATATCCATTCGTTCTCGTATCCACATTAGTACTAAGCTGGAATAATTCTTCTCCCTCCCTCGTATTAATCCCTCTAATATATTTAAAGATAGCAATCATATCCCCCCTCAGCCTTCGCTTTGTCAGACTAAACAACCCAAGCTCCTCTAGTCTCTTTTCATACGACAGGTTTTCCATTCCTCTGATCATCCTAGTGGCCCTTCTCTGCACCCGTTCCAGTTTGAGTTCATCTTTTTTAAACATGGGAGACCAGAACTGCACACAGTACTCCAAATGAGGTCTCACCAGCGCCTTGTACAACGGAAGCAGGACCTCCTTATCCCTACTAGATATACCTCGCCTAATGCATCCCAAGACAGCATTGGCTTTTTTCACCACCACGTCGCATTGTCGACTCATAGTCATCCTGCGGTCTACCAGGACCCCTAGGTCCTTCTCCTCTTCCGTTACTTCTAACCAATGCGTCCCCATCTTGTAACTAAAATTTTTATTAGTTATCCCCAAATGCATCACCTTACACTTTTTACTATTAAATTTCATCCTATTCCTGATACTCCAATTCACAAGCTCATTCAAGTCTCCCTGCAGGATATCCCTATCCTCCTCCGAATTTACAACGCCTCCCACCTTCGTATCATCCGCAAACTTTATCAGCCCACTCCTGCAATCGGTTCCGAGGTCAGTTATAAATAGATTAAATAAAATGGGTCCCAAAACCGAACCTTGAGGCACTCCACTAGTAACCTCCCTCCAACCTGACAGTTCACCCTTTAATACGACCCGCTGCATTCTCCCCATTAACCAATTCCTTATCCACCTCTGGCTTTTCATATCGATCCCCATGTTTTTCAGTTTAACCAATAATTCCTCATGGGGTACAGTATCAAACGCTTTACTGAAATCCAGGTATATTAGGTCCACCGCATTTCCCTTATCTAATAAATCCGTTACTTTCTCAAAGAAGGAGATCAGATTCGTTTGGCACGATCTGCCCTTCGTAAAACCATGTTGTAATTTATCGCAATTGCCACTAACCTCCAGGTCCTCAACTAGTTTCTCTTTCAGAATTTTCTCTAACACCTTGCACACTACAGATGTTAAACTAACAGGCCTGTAGTTACCCGGATCACTTTTTTTCCCTTTCTTGAAAATAGGAACCATATTAGCTATTCTCCAGTCTAACGGGACCACCCCCGAGTTTACAGATTCATTAAATATTATCGCTAACGGGCCTGCTATTTCCCGCGCCAATTCCTTCAATATTCTCGGATGAAGATCGTCCGGTCCTCCCGACTTAGCCCCATTAAGGCATTCAAGTTTTGTTTCTACCTCGGATACGGTAATCCCCCATCCTGAATGCCTCTCTGTAGTGGTGCTAGTATCCCTAATACCTTCATTGGCCTCATTAAACACCGATGCAAAATATTCATTGAGATATTGCGCCATGCCTAGATTGTCTTTAATCTCCTCTCCGGCAATAGTCTTCAGCGGTCCCACTTCTTCTTTCTTTGCTTTCTTCCTATTTATGTGGCTGTAAAACCTCTTACTATTGCTTTTAATTCCCCTCGCTAGGTCCAACTCTACACGGCCTTTGGCCTTTCTCACTCTATCTCTACATTCTCTGACTTCGCTAAGGTAAGTTTCTTTACTAATCCCTCCCCTCTTCCACTCTTTGTACGCTTTCTGTTTTTTCCTAATCGCCCCTTTGAGTCGGTCGCTCATCCAGCTCGGTCTAAATCTCCTGCTTTGTAATCTTTTTCCCTTTTTTGGAATGCAGGCCTCCGACAGCTCATGCATCTTTAACTTGAAGTAATCCCAGGCTTCTTCTGCCTTTAGATCCATTAATACGTTTGCCCAATCCACTTCCCTTACCAGTCCCCTTAATTTGTTAAAATTGGCCTTCTTAAAATTATAAACCCTAGTCTTTGACTTAATTCTGTTACTCCTCCCATGTATTTTAAACCGAATTAGCTCATGATCACTGGAGCCCAAATTGTCCCCCACTACCACTTCCTCAACGAGGTCCTCACTACTTACCAGAATCAAATCTAAAATGGCCTCCCCCCTCGTCGGTTCAGCTACCACTTGATGAAGGAATTGATCCGCAAGCACATCTAGGAACATCTGAGCCCTATTATTACTACTAGCGTTTGTGCCCCAATCTATATCTGGGAAGTTAAAGTCCCCCATAATTACACAGTTTCTATTAGTAATTACTTCTCTAAACACATTAAATAGTTCCTTATCCATATCCTGGGTCGATCCCGGCGGTCTATAGCACACTCCAAGCACTATCCCCGGAGAGGCTCTAGTAGTCCTATTACCCAGTGTGAGTATTGCCCAGACGGACTCTGTGTTATCTAATCCATCAACTATTATTTCTTTATAGCTTATTTCACTATTGACATACAATGCCACCCCCCCACCTTTACCTTTGTTCCGGTCTTTCCTAAACAGCGCATACCCCTCCATACCTGTGTTCCAGTCGTGACTGCCATTCCACCACGTTTCTGTTATTCCTACGATATCTGGTTTCAGCTCTTGGACCAAGAGCTCCAATTCCTCCATTTTATTACCTAGGCTTCTGGCATTGGTGTATAAACACCCTAATGTATGTCGTTTAGCCTGTCTCCCATTAGTAGCACTATAAGTTGCGGGCCTCCTTGCGTCCGTCCCCCCTGTCCTTCCTATGTGCAATCTCATCTCCCTGGCTATGTCTCCTCTCATTTTACTCACCTTTTCCATACTGGAATCTGGCGTGGAGATTAACTGTGCATCTCCCAACCTTCTCCCCAAACTTCCTAGTTTAAAGCTCTTTTGATAAGATGAGCCAGCCTCCCTCCCAGAAGTCTATTTCCTTCCCTACTCAGGTGAAGCCCATCCCGCGAGAACAGGTGTCTGTCCCCGAAAGCCTCCCAGTGGCCATACATCCCAAAGCCCTCCTTATAGCACCACTCTCTTAGCCAACTATTTATTCTCACAATCCTATCAGCCCTTTGCTGCCCTTCCCTCGGAACGGGCAGAATCCCACTAAAGATAATCTGAGCCTCTATCTCCTTGAGAGTCTTCCCCAGCCTAGCATAATCTCCCTGGATTCTCTCTAACGAGAACCTAGCCGTGTCATTCGTTCCTACATGAAGGATTATCAAGGGGTTCTTACCTGCTCCTTTTAGGATCCTTTTCAACCGCAGGTCCACATCGCGTATCTTTGCGCCCGGTAGACAGCACACCCTTCTGTTCTCCGGGTCTGCCCTGGTCACAGGCCTGTCCAATCTCCTCAGTAAAGAGTCTCCAATTACATACACCTGCCTTCGCCTGGCAACAGTGCGATCTAGTAATCTAGTCTCTAGTCCCTCTAGTCCTGACCTGTGCCTGTTCCTATCTTCCCTTATGCTCCCCCTTATGCCTTCCTGATTTCTCCCGGGGCCCAGAATTGGTGCTGTCTCCATCAACTCCTCCCCTCTCTCTCTCGGACTAGCTGCTCTTCTCTTCTTCCTCACTCTCCCACCTTCAGCTGCCACCTGCTGCCCCTCCACCTCGCTATCCAAACACTCGAACCTATTCCTGAGTTCTATTCCCCCCTCACTGGCCCTTCTTTTCCTTGGCCTGCTTCTCACAGTCACATGCTTCCACCTCCCATGTTCTCCCGCTTCCATTCCCCTCTCACCGTCCTCTGCCTCTACCTGCGCTGCAGGACACTCTCCTTCAGCCCCTCCTTGCCTGTCCTCCATCAGCTGCTCAAACCCCCGCCTAAACTCCACCAGGGTATCTACCTGCATCTCTAGCCCCTTAATCTTTTCCTCCAGTAACACTATCAGGCGACACTTCATACACACATACCTGTGTTCCAGCTCCCCTGCTAGGACCATATACATACCACAGCTTCCACATGCAGCCATCTGCATTCTGTCTGCTCCTGCTGCTTGGCTCATGCCTGCTGCACTCCCTGCCCACAGCACCTGTGGACTCAGAGCACACACCACACCGTGCCCTCCTGCCTCCCCCCTTACCTCCCCCTGCAAACTCCCTCTCAAACTCCCCTGTTAGCCGCCCTGTTAACCGCCATTTTTTCTCTTCCCCAAGGAAGCTACCAGGTTTACTGCCTAACAGATAACCCCAGGGGAGGAAACAGTAAAGGTTCAACCATTATGGTAGTTACAGAACATTTGCCTCTACAAGGAGTTACTACTACACAATAGATGAGAAAACAGAAGCTGCACTCAGGGATTGCAGCTGCCAGTCAGCAACAGGAAAAAAATGTCCGGGGGAGCAGAGGCAGAAGAGAACCTTGTGGCAAGCAAACATGGGAAAGAGGAGGAGAAGGGGAGTGGCAGCAGAGAAGAATCTGCAGGAGAAGTTGAGGAGTGGGGGCAAAAGAATTGATAGGTGGGGGGAAGATAAAATGAAGCATTAGAGAAGACAATGTGATGAAGTGGTTCTTTCTGGAAAAAAGTTAATCACATTAAAGACAGCTAAAAATATACACACTTTCCCTTTTTAACTGCAAGGTAAGCAGTTGCTATAGGTATGTTATGCAACCATAATTGGAAGGGGAGGTAGCCCACACAATCCTGCATAAGAGGTAGTCTGTGCAATTGCAGATGGGGGCAGGAAGGTGTCCACAAGATACAGTCTATGACTAGTGTGGACTACAGGAGAGATATTCAAGGGCACAAAGAGCAGTTAGGCACCAAACTCCCCTTCAAAGTCAGCTCGTACTTGTGCCTCAGAAAATCGCCCTCTACACCATAAGAGATTTTAAGAATCCCTGCTCTGTACAATTTCATCAGTAAGAACTACATGGCTTTCTACTGGATATTTTTTAAAGCTCCCTGGACAATTGATGCTTTCAACCCACAAATAGGGACCCAAAATGACTTGAGAACTATATTAGTGGGTGTTAAGACCCTGTCTGGATGCCTTATGACAGAAAGTGTTATATATGAGATAGATACATGGGGAAGTTCTACTTATGGATGTTGCACTTGTTTTCACTTGTGTGTTATTTTTTATTATGCAATATCCTTTATGTAAATGCTGCAAATATTTTTATAAGGAATTCTTACAGGTATGAATATGCAGTTCTTAGTCTCATTCCATTTCAATAGGTGAACTAAAGGACACAAAAGTATTTAATAGAATATTGCTGATGAGCACACATTAAAGGAAAAAAACAATACTTCGGTGAAAAGGAAGATGAAAGGGATAAATCTTTCAGTGAGATGATACCACAGTGATAAGCAGGATATTAAAAAATAATTGAGCAATGGGAGATGCAAGCCCTGTTCTCTTTCCATTAAGATAATTGTGTAATAAATATTAAGTTAACATAATAAGGCTTTAAGATTTTAACACTTGACTAGATTCCCCAATCCCAGGTGATTCCACTGGATTATGTAGTGACTGAGGGCAGCTACCCTGAAGTACAAGGGAGGGTTTAGGGGCACTTGGAGGAGTAGCTGGTTTGTGATTTTCAAATGGACTAAGTCATTATACAAACTCGTATCTCCCTGAGCTGCATTCCCAACATAATGCATGTCTTCTTGCTGCTGGTTCCTGCCTTGAATCTCAAACTAGGATCAAGCACCTGGTAGGTAGGCCACATCATGAAGTTAAGCAAGACTGAAGAGGAACCAGTATAGGAGCCAGAGCATTTCTGTGAAGGGAGGTAAAGCCAATGGGTAGTAAGCACAAGGCTGTTAACAGTGGGACAGGGTCCAATAGAAAGGACTGGGGAGGTTGAAGGGCTCTTGTTCTCTGGGGGAAGAAGTAGTAAGGAGGAGAGAAGCAGGACACAGACAATCCAGGAAGTTTTTGGGAAGTGTAGAGGACAATTTCCTGGTGCAAGTGCTGGAGGAACCAACTAGGGGCAGAGCTCTTCTTGACCTGTTGCTCACAAAGGAAGAATTAGTAGGGGAAGCAAAAGTGGATGGGAACCTGGGAGGCAGTGACCATGAGATGGTCAAGTTCAGGATCCTGACACAAGGAAGAAAGGAGAGGAGTAGAATACGGACCCTGGACTTCAGAAAAGCAGGCTTTGACTCCTCCAGGGAACTGATGGGCAGGATCCCCTGGGAGAATAACATGAGGGGCAAAGGAGTCCAGGAGAGCTGGCTGTATTTTAAAGAATCCTTATTGAAGTTGCAGGAACAAACCATCCCGATGTGTAGAAAGAATAGTAAATATGGCAGGTGACCAGTTTGGCTTAACAGGGAAATCCTTGCTGATCTTAAACACAAAAAAGAAGCTTACAAGAAGTGGAAGATTGAACAAATGACCATGGAGGAGTATAAAAATATTGCTCAGGCATGCAGGAGTGAAATCAGGAAGGCCAAATCACACTTGGAGTTGCAGCTAGCAAGAGATGTTAAGAGTAACAAGAACTATTTCTTCAGGTATGTTAGCAACAAGAAGAAAGTCAAGGAAAATGTGGGCCCCTTACTGAATGAGGGAGGCAACCTAGTGACAGAGGATGTGGAAAAAGCTACTGTACTCAATGCTTTTTTTGCCTCTGTCTTCACGAACAAGGTCAGCTCCCAGACTGCTGCACTGGGCAGCATAGCATGGGGAGGAGATAACCAGTCCTCTGTGGAGAAAGAAGTGGTTCGGGACTATTTAGAAAAGCTGGATGAGCACAAATCCATGGGGCTGGATTCGCTGCATCCGAGGGTGCTAAAGGAGTTGGCGGATGTGATTGCAGAGCCATTGGCCATTATCTTTGAAAAAACATGGCAATCGGGAGGGTCCCAGATGACTGGAAAAAGGCTAATGTAGTGCCCATCTTTAAAAAAGTGAAGGAGGAGGATCCAGGGAACTACAGGCCAGTCAGCCTCAACTCAGTCCCTGGAAAAATCATGGAGCAGGTCCTCAAGGAATCAATTTTGAAGCACTTGGAGGAGAGGGAGGTGATCAGGAACAGTCAGCATGGATTCACCAAGGGCAAGTCATGCCTGACTAACCTAATTGCCTTCTATGATGAGATAACTGGCTCTGTGGATGAGGGGAAAGCAGTGGACGTGTTATTCCTTGACTTTAGTAAAGCTTTTGATACGGTCTCCCACAATATTCTTGCCGGCAAGTTAAAGAAGTTTGGGCTGGATGAATGGACTATAAGGTGGATAGAAAGCTGGCTAGATAGTCGGGCTCAACAGGCAGTGATCAATGGCTCTATGTTTAGTTGGCAACTGGTATCAAGCAGAGTGCCCCAAGGGTCGGTCCTGGGGCCAGTTTTGTTCAATATTGTCATTAATGATCTGGAGGATGGTGTGGACTGCACTCTCAGCAAGTTTGCAGATGACACTAAACTGGGAGGAGGAGTAGATACGCTGGAGAGTAGGGATAGGATACAGAAGGACCTAGATAAATTAGAGGATTGGGCCAAAAGAAAACTGATGAGGTTCAACAAGGACAAGTGCAGAGTCCTGCACTTAGAATGGAAGAATCCCATGCACTGCTACAGACTAGGGACCAAATGGCTAGGCAGCAGTTCTGCAGAAAAGGACCTAGGGGTTACAGTGGATGAGAAGCTGGATATGAGTCAACATTGTTCCCTTGTTGCCAAGAAGGCTAACGGCATTTGGGGCTGTATAAGGAGGGGCACTGCCAGCAGATCGAGGGACATGATCATTTCCCTCTATTCGACATTGGTGAGGCCTCATCTGGAGTACTGTGTCCAGTTTTGGGCCCCACACTACAGGAAGGATGTCGAACAATTGGAAAGAGTCCAGCGGAGTGCAACAAAAATGATTAGGGGGCTGGAGCACATGACTTATGAGGAGCGGCTGAGGGAACTGGGATTGTTTAATGTGAAGAAGAGAAGAATGAGGGGAGATTTGATAGCTGCTTTCAACTACCTGAAAGGGGGTTCCAAAGAGGATGGATCTAGACTGTTCTCAATGGTACTGGATGACAGAACAAGGAGTAATGGTCTCAAGTTGCAGTGGGGGAGGTTTAGGTTGGATATTAGGAAAAACTTTTTGACTAGGAGGGTGGTGAAGCACTGGAGTGGGTTACCTAGGGAGGTGGTGGAATCTCCTTCTTTAGAGGTTTTTAAGGTCAGGCTTGACAAAGCCCTGGCTGGGATGATTTAGTTGGGAATTGGTCCTGCTTTGAGCAGGGGGTTGGACTAGATGACCTCCTGAGGTTCCTTCCAACCCTGATAGAATCATAGACTAAGGCTCCAGATGGAGAAAGACAGAAGAAGGGGGACTGAAAATGAATTCTCTCATCCCCAGTGTCCTAAGGGTATGTTATAAATATATTTTCTTGGGTGACTGTTTGTAAAATGACCTCATTGAATTCAAAGTAAATTGTCCTTTGAAAACTTCAGTCCACTTCAGGCACAGTTACATTAGTACCTACAGTATGAATTGTAAAGTAATTTATTTTAAGCTCTAGCCTGTACCCTAGAGCACTAGAATTATTAAAAATTAATGTCTACTCATAATAGTTGCTTACCATTTACATGAGCTTTCTGTAGAGTTTACCTTTTTAAGAGAGTTCTGAATGCATATTTCATGACCAAAATCCTGGCTTTTGGCACTTATTGAACCGCACTCACCCTGAGAATGAGAGGGCAATGCTCCCACACATATCCAAACGAGCAGCAAGCCAAAAAGGGTTTACCTGCTCCAAAGAGCAAGAACGAAGGACATAGTTATACCTGCCTTGCACTTGGAACTTTCTACTTAGACATTGTGGGGACATATTTATTTTGTCCCTCTGCAAAAGCATTAAAAAATTATTTTGAATGAATTTGGGTTACAACTTTTCTAATTATTTCATAAGTGATGCCCTCGAAACTAGAACATATCTTTCCAGTCCAACTGGGTTCTGTGAAATTTCACATGGAAGCAATGGTCTCAAGTTGCACTGGGGGAGGTCTAGGTTGGATATTAGGAAAAGCTATTTCACTAGGAGGATGGTGAAGCACTGGAATGGGTTACCTATGGAGGTGGTGGAATCTCCATCCTTAGAGGCTTTTAAGGCCCAGTTTGACAAAGCCATGGCTGGGATGATTTAGTTGGAGTTGGTCCTGCTTTGAGCAGGGGGTTGGACTAGATGACCTCCTGAGGTCTCTTCCAACCCTAATCTACACACATGCTAATAAGCTTACCGGAGATCACCCAACTCCATCAAGGGCTCTGGCAGGTGATCAGTCCTTCAAACCCCACACAGGGTTTTTTTCTGCAGTTACAAATTCAAAGAACAAGCCCACAAAGTAAACTGACATTCTGGTCTCTCACATTGTTTAATATAGTCCTTTGCTCATCCAGGCCCACAATAGTACATAACCTTCGCATTTAATACAATGGATTCCAAAGATACTTAAACTTAATACAGTAAGATCTTCCAAAGTTACTGCAGGAAATTGCCATATCTGTCACAGTAGGTACTAGGTAAAAATCCTGCCCTCAGTGTATGTCTGGCCACCAGTGTGAGTGTTCTGATGATGATGTTAAAAAATATACAAAAATGTAGGACTGCAAGGGACCTTTATAAATCCATGGTATGCCCACATCTTGAATACTGTGTGCAGACATGGTCACCCCATCTCAAAAAAGATATATTGGACTTGGAAAAGGTTCAGAAAAGGGCAACAAAAATTATTAGGGGTATGGAACGGCTGCCGTATGACAGATTAATAAAATGGACTTTTCAGCTTGGAAAAGGGATGACTAAGGGTGGGGGGAATATGATAGAGGTCTATAAAATCATGACTGGTGTGGAGAAAGTAAATAAGAAAGTGTTATTTACTCCTTCTCATAATACAAGAACTAGGGGCCACCAAATGAAATTAATAGGAAGCAGCTTTAAAACAAACAAAAGGAAGTATTTTTTCACACAACGCACAGTCAATCTGTGGAACTCCTTGCAAAAGGATGTTGTGAAGGCCAAGACGATAACAGGGTTCAAAAAAGAACTAGATAAATTCATGGAGGATCCATCAATGGTTATTAGCTAGCATGGGTAGGGATGGTGTTCCTAGCCTCTATTTGCCAGAAGCTGTGAATGGGTGACAGGGGATGGATCAGGTGATGATTAACTGTTCTGTTCATTCCCTCTGGGGCACCTGGCATTGGCCACTGTCGGTAGACAGGATACTGGGCTAGCTAGACCTTTGGTCTGAACCAGTATGGCCGTTCTTATGTTCTTACCTCAGTAGATCATCTAGTCCAGTCCTCTTCACTGAGGCAGGGATAAGTATTATCTGAACTTTTGAGACAATATATGTGAAGTGGATTTCCTGGGAAATATTTAGGGGGAGGTGAATACAGATTTTGCCCCCTTGTTCCCCACCCAGTTATGTAAAAACCCAGCCTTTTGAATCTATGCCCTGATGAGAGGCCAATTGGCTGCTGATTACCTATTGCCAAGGTCCCAAGATCAAAGACCCAGACTGTACGAAGGAGGGACTCACAGATTAATGGGTGGGCTTGTTCTGAGATAACAGCTGTTAGGAACTTGTAACCACAGAAAAACCCATGTGGGGTTTGAAGGTCTGATCACCTGCCAGAACCCTTGATGGAGTTGAGGTGATCTCTGGTAAGCTTATTAGCATATGTGTAGGTTCGTTTATTGTTTTCAATATGTTTTCCCTGTAACGCCTTCATACTTTAAGAATAAATGTGTTTTCTTAGGGTATGTCTACACTACGGGATTAATCTGAATTTATATAATTCGAATTTGGGAAACAGATTGTATAAAGTCGAATGTATGCGGCCACACTAAGCACATTAATTCGGCGGTGTGGGTCCAAGTACCGGGACTAGCGTCGATTTCTAGCGTTGCACTGTGGGTAGCTATCCCATAGCTATCCCATAGTTCCCGCAGTCTCCCGCGCCCATTGGAATTCTGGGTTGAGATCCCAGTGCCTGATGGGACAAAAAACATCGTCGCAGGTGGTTCTGGGTACAGCCTCACCTCCTCCCTCCCTCCCTCCCTGCATGAAAGCAACGGACGGCAGACAACCATTTCGCGCCTTTTTTCCTGGGTGAACACTGCAGGCTCCATACCACGGCAAGCATGGAGCCCGCTCAGCTCAAGACAGCACTCATGAATATTGCAAACACCTCGCGCGTTCTCGTGGAGTTTATGCTGAGCCAGGACCAGAAAAACGAGGCGAGGAGGCAGCGGCGGTGGCAGCGCAGCGACAAGCATGATGAGGACATAGACATGGACATGGACACAGAATTCTGTGAAACCACGGGCCCCGGTGCTTTGGAGATCATGTTGTTAATGGGGCAGGTTCTATCCATGGAACGCCGATTCTGGGCAAGGGAAACAAGCACAGACTGGTGGGACTGCACAGTGTTGCAGGTGTGGGATGATTCCCAGTGGCTGCGGAACTTTTGCATGCGTAAGGGCACTTTCATGGAATTTTATGACTTGCTGTCCCCTGCCCTGAAACGCCAGAATACCAAGATGAGAGCAGCCCTCACAGTTGAGAAGAGCGTGGCGATAGCCCTGTGGAAGCTTGCAACGCCAGACAGCTACCGGTCAGTCGGGAATCAATTTGGAGTGGGCAAATCTACTGTGGGGGCTGCTGTGATGCAAGTAGCCAAAGCAATCACTCAGGTGCTGCTACAAAAGGTAGTGACTCTGGGAAATGTGCAGGCCATAGTGGATGGCTTTGCTGCAATGGGATTCCCTAACTGTGGTGGGGCAATAAATGGAACCCATATCCCTATCTTGGCACCAGAGCACCAGAGTACCCAGTACATAAACCGCAAGGGGTACTTTTCAATGGTGCTGCAAGCACTTGTGGATCACAAGGGACGTTTCACCAACATCAACGCGGGCTGTCCGGGAAGGGTTCATGACGCTCGCGTCTTCAGGAACACTACTCTGTTTAAAGGGCTGCAGCAAGGGACTTACTTTCCGGACCAGAAAATAACCATTGGGGATATTGAAATGCCAATAGTTATTCTTGGGGACCCAGCCTATGGCTCATGAAGCCATACACAGGCAGCCTGGACAGGAGTCAGGAGCTGTTCAACTACAGGCTAAGCAAGTGCAGAATGGTGGTAGAATGTGCATTTGGCCGTTTAAAAGGTCGCTGGCGATCATTATTGACTCGCTCTGACCTCAGCCAAAGAAATCTCCCCATTGTTATTTCTGCTTGCTGCGTGCTCCACAATCTCTGTGAAAGTAAGGGGGAGACCTTTATGGCGGGGTGGGAGGCTGAGGCAAATCGCCTGGCTGCTGATTACGCGCAGCCAGACACCAGGGCGATTAGAAGAGCACATCAGGAAGCGCTGTGCTTTGAAAACCAGTTTCATGACTGGCCAGGCTACACTGTGAAATATCTGTTTGTTTCTCCTTCATGAAAACCCGCCCCCTTTATTGACTCATTTTCTGTAAGGAACCCACCCTCCCCCTTCCCCCAGCTTGCTTTCAAACCAAATAAAGTCACTATCATTTAAAAATCATTTATTCTTTATTAATAGATTATAAAAAGAGGGAGGGAACCCGGGTTGGATTTGGGAGGAGGATCGGTGGGAAGGAAAAGGCCACTAAAAAAAGGTTAAAAAAATGACAGCCTTTTGCTTGGGCTGTCCACTGGGGTGGAATGGGAAGGTGTACGGAGCCTCCCCCCCCGCGTTCTTACACGTCTGGGTGAGGAGGATATGGAACATGGGGAGGGGGGAGGGAGGTACAGGGGCTGTAGCGGCACTCTGTTTTCCTGCAGCCGTTCCTGAAGCTCCACCAAACGCCGGAGCATGTCTGTTTGCTCACGCAGCAGCCCCAGCGTTGCATCCTGCCTCCTCTGATCTTCCTGCCGCCACCTCTCATCTCGAGCGTCTCTCCTCTCCTCACGTTGGTCCCTCCTCTCCTCATGTTGGTCCCTCATGTCCTCACGTTCACTGGCTTCTTTCCTATACTTTGAAACCGTTTCCTTCCACTCATTCAGATGAGCTCTGTCACTGCGGGTGGATTCCATAATTTCTGCAAACATCTCATTTCACGTCTTCTTTTTACGACACCTTATCTGTGATAGCCTTCGGGATGGAGGAGGGAGGCTTGAGGAATTTGCAGCTGCTGTAGGGAGGGGAAAAAAGAGAGAATTGTTTAAAAAGATACATTTTGCAGAACAATGCTTATACTCTTTCACGGTGACCAACACTATTCACATTACATAGCACATGTGATTTCTGTGCAAGGTCGCATTTTGCCTCTTAATACTGAGTGACTGTGGCTTTGCTGCTAGAGATCACAGGTCCGGGCAACAGAATTCAGCTTGCATGCAGCCATGGTAAGCCATTGTCTTTCGGCTTCTGCGCCCTCCTTTCCCACATACCAAGCAAAGCCCATAGAGTGCTGCGGTTTTTCTGTTAACATTCAGCAGCAGCAGAAAACAAACTAACCACCCCACCACCCCTCCCGCCATGAATTCTCTGGGATGATCGCTGTACCCCTCCCCCCACCACGTGGCTGGTATCAGGGAAGATCCCTGCTAGCCAAACGCAAAAAGCTCAGGGCCAATTTCCCATCTGCGCTTGGCTAACTGCAGGGAAGGATTTATTTTCAGCCACAGGCAAACAGCCCAGTAGGAACGGCCACCTCTGTCCCCTTAATTAAGTTCCCGTATTTCAACCAGGTTACCATGAGTGATATCACTCTCCTGAGGATTACACAGCAAGATAAAGAACGGATGTTGCTTGAATGCCAGCAAACACCGGGACCATACGCTGCCAGGTTTTGTCAGGCAATGATACCAGATTACTTGCTGCAAGCATGGCGTGGTCAAGTGTCCTACCATGGAGGACGGAATAAGGATGCACTGCCCAGAAACCTTGTGGCAAGGCTTTTGGGGTACCTCCAGGAGAGCTTCATGGAGATGTCCCTGGAGGATTTCCGCTCCATCCCCAGACACGTTAACAGACTTTTCCAGTAGCTGAACTGACCGCGAATGCATCCCAAGTCCTCAGGGCAAAGTAATCATTAAAAACCGCTTGCTTTTAAAACAAGTTTTATATTTTAAAAGGTAAACTCACCTGAGGTCCCTTCCATTGGGTCATGGTCTTGGATACTGGCTTGGGAGGGTTGGGAGGGTACTTCAGTCAGGCTGAGAAAAAGATCCTGGCTGTTGGGGAGAATGGAGTGCTGTGTGCTCTCTGCAAGCTCATCCTCCTCCTCCTCCTCCTCCTCTTCCCCATCCGCAGAATCCTCAGGTGTAGCTGATGAGACTATCCCCGACCCGGAATCCACGGTCACAGGTGGGGTGGTGGTGGCGGCCCCCCCTAGAATTGCATGCAGCTCGGCGTAGAAGCGGCATGTCCGCGGCTCTGACCCGGAGCGACCATTTGCCTCCTTTGTTTTTTGATAGGCTTGTCTCAGCTCCTTGACTTTCACGCGGCACTGATCTGAGTCCCTATTGTAGCCTCTCTCCATCATGCCCTTGGAGATTTTTTCAAAAGTTTTGGCATTTCATCTTTTAGAACGAAGTTCTGCTAGCACTGAATCCTCTCCCCATATAGCGATCAGATCCAGTACCTCCCATACGGTCCATGCTGGTGCTCTTTTTCGATTATCGGCCTGCATGGTTACCTGTGCTGATGAGCTATCTGTGGTCACCTGTGCTCTCCACGCTGGGCAAATAGGAAATGAAATTCAAATGTTCGCGGGGCTTTTCCTGTCTACCTGGCCAGTGCATCCGAGTTTAGATTGCTGTCCAGAGCGGTCACAATGATGCACTGTGGGATAGCTCCCAGAGGCCAATACCATCGAATTGCGGCCACACTATCCCTAATTCGAAATGTTAAAATCGATTTTGGCGCTACTCCGCTCGTCGGGGTGGAGTACAGAAATCGATTTAAAGAGCCCTTTATTTCGAATTAAATGGCGTCGTTGTGTGGACGGGTGCAGGGTAAATTCGAATTAATGCTGATAAATCCGAATTAAAGTCGTAGTGTAGACCAGGCCTCAGAAGGGCTGTGTAGTAACTTATATCTGTTGGCAATTACATTGTTTGTAGCCTCTGAGGAGAAAGCAAAGCAGACCTCCTTAGGCTATCTGACTTATTGGAGAACTCCCAGTGTGTGCAGGGAACTGTGTAGCCTGGAAATATCCCAATTAGGGGTGAGAGACACACAGGTCTCCACACAAGGAAGTTGACAGCTAAGGAGCCAGGAGCGAGCACCCTTACTGGGCCACAAGGAGGAAAATACAGATCCAGTTACCCTTAACTATGACACCCAGCTACAGCTGTTGATTAACTGTTTACTTCACTGTATGTGACCCACATGAAACAAGGGATGAAATTATTTTTAACTAGTTTATAGTTTGTAAGTATTGTGATAGACCCAGACCAGTTGGGAACAGCAGAGTAGCAGAAGGGAGATATACTGGTCACTGGATAAGTAGTTTTCTGTTCCCTGAGTGACCAGAGCAGGGGCTGCTCCAGGCTAATAGACCACCTGACTCCAATTAACCTGCTAAGAGTCAGGTGAGGCAGTTAAGCACCTGACTCTACTTAAGGCCCCTCTGATGCTATAAAAGGGCTCACTCCAGTCAAGCCAGGGAGTGTGAGGAGCTGGGAGCAAGAGGCACAAGGAGCTGAGAGGGTGTGTTGCTGGAGGACTGAGGAGCACAAGCATTATCAGACATCAGGAGGAAGGTGTTGGGAGGAGGCCATGGGGAAGTAGCCCAGGGAGTTGTAGCTGTCATGCAGCTGTTACAGGAGGCACTATAGACAGCTGCAGTCCACAGGGCCTGGGCTGGAACCTGGAGTAGAGGGCGGGCCTGGGTTCCCCCCATACCTCCCAACTCCTGATCAAACACAGGCGGAATTTACCTGGACTATAGCTTCTACCAGAGGGGAAGGTCTCTGGACTGTTTCCTGACCCACAGGGTGGATCTGTGAAGTGAGCAAATCCACCAATAAGCGCAGGACCCACCAAGGTAGAGGAGGAACTTTGTCACAGTATGCCCATTTATTCTGCTACAAACTTTTGATACTTTTTTTTAACAAATTCATTAATTTCCAGTGGTGCCACCCAATGGTTAGCTGTTAAAGTGCAAATGCCTATGTTTTGCAGTGATCTACTAAGAACCTCTGCTTTTTTCACTTTTGGGCAGGCAAGTTCATTAAACTGCAGAAGTGTTATAAATATTTTTGTCTTTTTCTGTTTCTGCTCTGCATTATCATGATCAATTACTTGTGTACCTGAGAAATGTAAGAACTGATCCTGTTCTCTCTCTGTCAGGTATCCCCTTTGCACCAGTTGCAGCAGGAGGGAGAGCCTGGGAACAGACAAAATTCGGTTCTAGTCCTGACTTTAACATAGATTCTCTTCACAGCTTTGGAAAAGTTTCTTACCCCCATTTTACAGAGGCAGAGAGGTTAACATTTGTTAGGTGTTTTGTGGGTATAAATTCATTTTTGTAAAGGGCTGC
Organism: Trachemys scripta elegans; assembly: GCF_013100865.1. NCBI lineage: Eukaryota > Metazoa > Chordata > Testudines > Emydidae > Trachemys > Trachemys scripta. The sequence continues at coordinate 60,102,470 of NC_048298.1, forward strand.
TAGGTTGTTATACCACTGAGATCTCTGTTTGAAAGTTCTCCAACATACAGTGTGTATTTCCTGGCATTTGCAGTTAACCTGTAGGTTAGGTTACTTCCATTTGAGTATTGATGTCTTATCTCTTCTTGTCTGTCTTTGAGTCTTTTGTGATCAGCATTCTTTGGTGAAATTGCCACTTTAGCTAGACCAACAGTAAGGGTCATGATTGCTTCTTGGCTCAGAGAGAAAAGTCATATTACAGATCCAATTTAAATAGTTCTTTGTAGCATATTGCAACATATTATACACTACCTGCCATGTAAAGGACCAGCAACTTATACATTAATTATTAGGAATTCAGGTGAATGCTTATTGTAAACAAAATAGCATCTGTTTGAAACCTTTACTTCTTTGCAGTATAGGTACCTAAATTCTGCTGACTGACTAACAGAGTGAAGGGAGAGGGAAAAAAAAAAAACTTCTGTCTGAATCAGGCATTCATTCACCAGGACTCATTTATAGCAAAATGAGAAATCAACCACTTCCAAGCAAATGAAATATTTTAAATTTTTGATTGCATTATCCAGATGGGGTGTCTTTGAGTTGTGCAAGCTTAACATGACTGAAAAGTCCTCTTAATGTTTACACAGACACAGACTAATTCATTGGACGGGACAGGTGAGAACCCTAGGAGCAGCTTAGCAGGGAGGAGCCTGAGCAGCAACAGAGCCAGCTGACATGTCTTCAGTCACATTAGCCTGCACCTTAAATCAACTTAAACAGTGCTTTTCAGTAGCTTTGAGCTAACACAGTTGAAAATACCTCTGTAGCCCATCAAAACATGGACCCAGATTCCAATTTGTTTTGCTTTGGTTTTTTGGGAGGGGGAAGAGAAGAAACAGAGCACTTAAAACAATGACCAGATTCTCCTCTAATATGCTGCAGTGTGACTCCATTGATTTCAGAGTTATTCTTGATTTATATTAATTTAAATGGCCGGAAAAGCAAGAGGCAAGAAGAAGATAGAGGCAAGTTCTGTTGGCCCTGCTATGAGGTCTCAAGAGGTTACTTGCTAATATCACATACAACAGTATTTGCAGAGTAAGAAAGCTTCTCTAATGGAGCAAACTCATTACATTAATAGACCTTAAGAATATGCTGCATGCCAAGTGGGTAAAAAATACCTCCCCATATTGCCTCCTTGAGATCATTGCCATTAAGGTACCACTGTCATTTAGCTGCAATGGACTAGGTTTTAGACCCAAATATATACCATGATAACATTCCTGAGAGGAGTGATCTCATATTCTGATACAGGAAGTCATTTTTGCTCCTTTGTATCAGAATTCTATATTATATTAATCCAGTAGAATCTCACTAATTCATCTTAAATAATCATTTTTAGTATTTATATAAATGTCTAAAGAACTGGATGGGTACTTTAAAAATGATTAGCCATGACACACTGTTTACATTTTACCTCCTGTTTTTTCCCTTGGTGTGGGACACTGTCAGATCAACAAATTCTGACTTTAACCCTACTATTAATCTACCTCACAGATGCTATTAAGTATAATGTAGTCTATTTTGTAAATAAATAATAAAAATAATCTTAGTAATACAAGACCTTACTACAGCATCTGCTCTTATCTCTTTGATAAGAGGTGAAGAGATGCCACCACATTTTTTGCGGCTTTTTATAAAAGTGATGGTTTAGCAAAGCACAGATTAGCAAGGTGTTTCTATTGTAAGTTTGTAGAAACATACTTTACAGAAAGTTAGACTAGTGCTATGGGCTAGCATCATCTTGGGGAGTCTTTTTAAAGCTGTTCATGAGGGAGAAATAACATAGCTGCTCTTATTTGTAGATGTTTATAATGATGCTCCATTAAAGATGGAACTTGGTTCCTGGAAAGTGCTCGCCACGTGTGTGTCTGTGACTGACCTCTTACATCTGTCACATGTGGAAGTTACATGCCAATCAGTGTTTTGTTTAAAAAAAAAAAAAAAAAAAAAGGGACATTTTCTTTTATGAATTGAGCTTATGTTCTTAAATCCAAAGAAAATCAGCCTCAGGCACAAACCCTGATCCTAATCCACCATTCTGCAGGCCCAAACTCTAACAAATTTCTGAGCCAATATCACTCCTGTGCTGAGGGGTCATAAAAGCAGCTACACTGGTATAGCCAACGTTTATTTGCTGAAAAGCACAATAAGATGTTGAGAACCTATTAGAAATGTTCATCCTATTAGTATGACTAATTTGCATATCTCAGTTTCAGAATGTTTTCTGTTCCCAGGTTGTCTAATATGTGCAAATAGGAAATATCTTATGAAACCAACATACGCTTCTTGTCTGAAGTAGTGCCAATATTCTTTTCAAATTCCACCATCTTGAGGTGTATGGTTTAGACTGGGAAACTAAGTGTGGGAAGGGTTTAGGAGTTTTGAAAATAGTTGATTAGCTGAGTGGGTTGTTTAGTTTTTTAAACATCATACTGATAAAAGTTGAATACACATTTTTTAACCTTAAAAAACAAAGCACAATGAAAATGAACCACACTCCTAACTCTTGCAAAATTCCATCTTACTGGCAAAAAGGTTTAGGAATATATATTTTTAATAGTTCAGTATCTGAACATAGAGAATTTCTGGAAAAACATTATTGCTTTTCTAGGACAATTATAATATTCTGTGGTTCAGCTTAGACTTATTTCTATTAAATAAGAATGTACATTCTGCAAAATGCCCTTTTTTAAATCTGAGAATTCAGTTTCCTATACAGCAGAGAACTGGCAACTGACACCTATCCTGTTTGTTTCCAAGGGGTTAAAATAAGCAGTGAGAATGAGTTACCTTGGGTCTCCTAAGGAAAGAGATTGTTCAAACCAATACAATTTATGTACAATGTACTTTTCCTGTTGATGACCTACATGCACAAAAAAATCCCCAAGGGAAACCAAAGCAATGTCCATGAGATGGGAAAAACAAAATGTGTTTTTAAAATGGGGATAGTACCAGAAAGCAGAGGCAATTCAAATAAAACTGCAACAATAAAACAAAACATGCAGCACTGTGTATTAAGAAAAGAACATTTAAAGCACTTATTTATGCTCATTCACAATCTAATATTTTCTAAATTGTTTTGTTTAATACCCAACATCCTGTTAGCAATGAGTATTGTAGGCAGATGCAGCTAGGAAGAGCACATGCAAGATTAAGGAAAAATCTGAAAATGGCCATACTAGTTGAATTTCTGGTTAACATGCCTCACATAATATGGTAGTCGAAGCAGTTTCTGGCTTAGCAGAGATTTTCTTAACTTTATAATTCTGAAATAAAACCTCAGCATCAGGATTCAGAAGATAAGAATATAACTATGAAGGCATATGTATACATTATCTGCAGTGGATTTAGGTTTTTAAGAAAATACAAGGTAATCAAGTTTAGAGACCAAAACATGCATGATCATGCTCTTGAAAGAAATTGACAAAAATGCCACTTTGTCACCATGACAACTAGTAGTACATCATTGCCATAGTAACCAGCTGAATATCATTAGTTTTTAAAACACGCACAGTGATTGGGTGAGAAACATACTAAAGAGAAGTTGTTGCCACTGTCATCTGAAAGTGATCAGCATTCATAATTTCCAGTTAAAAAACATTTCTTAACTCCAGTGTACAGTGACAGAATATTTAAACTCCTATACAACAGTTTCAGAAGGTCACTGTCTTGAATATATCAATATTGGAGCAGATGCTTCTTGTCTCATAATATCCCAGGAATATGAAGCTGTCATGATAGCCAGCCACATCCTCTCTCATGACTTGCAGTTTAATTTCATCATCATTCTATGTTATAGCAACACTAACTAAATGTAAGTCAGACACTAGCAATGTACTATCTTTCATATTCTATTGGCCTATGGTATAAAAATGTCCTTAACAGTTAGGGCCACTATACAGTAGTTTACTATTTTTCCAATTAATTATCAGGCTAAGATGAAATGTCACAATAGTATACACCTCCTGATGAATCATTGAAAGACTATTCTACTAAACTGTGATGCATTACTTTTTGCACAAAGTGAACACGTACACACTGTGCCTGTTCAAAGAAATCATCTTGTTCACCAAAGAACAGTTATGCTGGCTTGTTAACAGAGTGCATCTACTGTCCATTACCAGAACCCTTATAATTTTTTTAAAGTACTGGTTGGAGCCAGTCTGCTGCCTTTCTGGCAGAGTTCCACACTGCCACATAGGAATATACTAGTTAGAGATGGAACATACCTAATAAATAATAATATTTTGCATTTTATGTATTATAACCACAATACTTAGCTCCTGTATAATACTTTCCATCCTTAGGTCTCAAAGCACTTTACAAAGAAGGATAAATATAAGTATTTGTTTTACAGATGGGGAAATAAACACAGGATGGTGACATGACTTACCCAAGGTCACACATGGAATCTGTAGCCATGTCAGGAACAGAACCTAGGTTTCACAGCTCCCTGCCACCCACACTAGACTATAGATCAGGTATGATCTCTTGGAAGAGAAAGTCTGTCCTCCTGCAGGGAAAATATCTCCACATAGGGAGGAACTGTGGTTACAATTCTCATTGCCTCATTACCTTGAAGGGAACATTTAATAGGGTTAATTTATTTCCCTTTTACAGGACAGGAGGGAAACGGGAGACCTCTAGTACAGACCTCTAGTACAGACCTCTAGTAGATACAGTTCATCTCCTCTTTCCCCCACTCTCACCCTTGGGGGCTCTTCCTCACAACAGCATCCTTTGAATTAGCATAGAAACAAACACGACCACTTTTAATGGGCCAGGAGGTTAGTAGTTCAATTAAACAGGGCATTCTTCTGTGGCACTCTCCAGGACAGTGCAGCTCACAGTAGATAAGCAGATTGTCCCAACAAACAGCACTGCACACAAGCCTTAATTCACTTCAGAAAAGGGCAGTTACATCAGACACCCGAATGCCTGAGTGGTCAAACACACTTGGCCTTAACATTATACTTCACAATGGACTCACTGTAGATACATCCTGTCCTGTAGTTTCGCTTAGAGCAGGGATCAGCAACCTTTGGCATGCGTCCTGCCAGGGCAAGCACCCTGGCAGGCTGGGCCGGTTTGTTTACCTGCTGCGTCTGCAGGTTTGGCCGATCGCGGCTCCCACTGGCCACGGTTCACCGTTCCAGACCAATGGGGGCGGTGGGAAGCGGCGGCCAGCACATCCCTCGGCCTGCACCGCTTCCTGCCATCCCCATCGGCCTGGAACGGCAAACCGCGGCCAGTGGGAGCCGCGATCAGCCGAACCTGCGGACGCGGCAGATAAACAAACCGTCCCGGCCCACCAGGGTGCTTATCAAAGGTTGCTGATCCCTAGCTTAGAGAATGTTCCACAAATGTTCAGCATAAAAGTGTGGGTTTAGTTTAGTTATTGTTCGAACAATACCCACCATGGCAGCTAAGTCTGAGTCATACAGATCATCACAACTCTGAACTAAAACCATAGTAAGTAACTCAGGCTGGCTTTGAAGCTGGATCCTTTTGCTTCACAGTTCTTGGTTGTAACATTCAAGCTACACTACCTCCTTATAGGTTGCTATATTTCTTCCCAGAATAAACAAAGTTTAATCAAGTCTACTTTAATCAAGACAACCCAGTGAGGGAGAGAAAACAAGTTGGGAAGAAGCCTCTATGGGTCTCAGAACGATGATCAGATGTCTCCACATTAGTGGTAGAAGGGTGGAAGGTTAGAATATTTCTACCATTCTAACAGATCATGTTGGAGAAATAAAAAGACTGGGGGAGGGACATGAAAGGCTTTGGAAAGTCAATTTAAAAGGTGTGACCTTTGTTAGATTCTATCCAACTTGATGATGATCTTGAATTTGCACTAGATTTCAACATCCTTTCACGGGGTGCCATGGATAGCGGGGTTCCCAGAGGATATCATCATACTTCCCAAAGTAAATTTTGACATTTAAAAAACAAGTTCTCTCTATACTGTATTACCCCTGGGTTGTCTGGAAATAATACATTAGGCCTTCTGCTGAGCACAACCATTTTTTCAAAAGAAACATTTTCCTTTCCTTTGGAGAAATTAAAAACAGATCCTTCTGATGGAGTCAAAAGCAAGTATGCATTTTCAAGCAAAAAAAGCTTTCTTGATGGACTAATAATTTGTAAATGATTGATTCAAGTGTTTCACTCACAAAAGAGAGAAATGGAATTTATTCGTGAAAATTCAGATTAAACTGATCAGCTAAATTAAGGTCCTCTATTTTACTAATGAACTAATACCTGTCATTGTTTACAGCAGACATAGAATTGCATCAAACATTGGATGAAAGACACTAAACTAAGTGTTACTAAGGAACAAAGTGTATAATTCAACCCTTTATTATGTTAACCTGAAAATGTTTTTGTATTAACACCACCCTCTAGTGGTAGTTTCTGTGCTGCACTTATTTGAAAATTCAGTCTTGTTTGCTAAAGTTGATTTTCAGAAGCAGGAAATGGTATAAAAGTTACAAAGAACTAGTAGCCCATCTGAATTGAATTTGCTGATCTCAGTTCAGTTCCCAGTGAAAAATATAGTAACTGTCACACCATTCCAAGCCAGTGGTCCATCTAGTCCAGGAGCCTGTCTCTAAAAGTAGCCAGTATTAGATGCTTCAAAGAAAGATGTAAAAAATGCCATTATGTACAATTATGGAATAGCCTGTCTATGAGGAAGTTTCTTCTAGATGCAAGTGGTTGGGTTGTGCCCTGAAGCACGAGGAGTCAAAAATCTAATGCGTATCCACATCACAAAAATCACAATTCCATTTGACAACCCTTTAGACCAGGGGTCAGCAACGTTCAGCACGCGGCTCGCCAGGGTGCTTACCCTGGCGAGCCAAATGTTGCCAACCCCTGTTGTAGACAGTTACAGCAGGGAAGCCAAAGACTGAGCTACCTTCCCACCCCATAGAATTAGTCTCCATTAGTCAGGGGTGAGGTAGGTCAGCAAGGGAATGGGGAGAGAACATAGGAATGTCCATACTGGGTCAGACCAAAGATCTATTTAGCCCAGTATCCTGTTTTCCGACGTGGCCAATGTCGGGTGCCCCAGAGGGAATGAACAGACAGGTAATCATCAAGTGATCCATCCCCCATCACCCATTCCCAGCTCCTGACAAACAGAGGCTAGGGACACCATCCCTGCCCATCCTGGCTAATAGCCATTGATGGACCTATCCTCCATGAATTTATCTAGTTCTTTTTTTGAACCCTGTTATAGTCTTGGCCTTCACAACATGCTCTGGCAACACTGCTACTTCTGGTACTGTATCTCTTGGGTAAATGAACAGAAAACTTCATTTTCTAGGCCTATCAATCCAGTACCTTTCCCAAGCTGCAAATTCAATTTTTTAAAGACTATAATTACTTTTAAAATAATGTTTTTCATAATACATTTTGAATTTTTTTCCCTAGGTTACCAGTATGATGGAAAGCAGTAACCAAAAGTAAATTCTACGCAGCTACAGAAAAGAACTAGAATGCTCCTTTCCTAATGTCCATTTATTGTAACAGATTTATATTAGAGATGGACCCACAGTACAGAAGCCAGATCTAGATTTAAAAACCTCTATGTCCTGAGGTGTTTGGGACCCAGGTTTCAGTTCAGCCCTATAAGATGGCAAAATTGCAACCTGGCTCCAGATTCCAGTAGTCTGATCCAAAGTTCATCTATATTTATAACTAATATATAGCAATGAACAATGCATATTGTTAGAAATTCAGCTACTGTCCTTCTTGCTGTGGGCTACAGTTAGCAGTTCAGTTGGGGCTGGAGACAGACCCATATGAGTATTGAATATGTTTTGGTGCCAATCCAAGACCAGTACTCCAAACATTTAAGATAGACAGAACACATCCCTTGAAGGAAAATAGAGTTTTGTTTTTAGGATAAAGCCTTCCCCTTGTGTCTGGGGAAGATGCTGCTAGTATTTGTGAAGTTCTTTGAGGACCTCAGCTGAAAGGCACTATAGAAGTACCTAGTATTATTTAAACATGGTAAATGTTTGGTGTGAGGGAACCAGTATGCTAAGTGTACAGGTAAAAATGGTTTATCCTAGCACCTGCCTACTTGCGTAACACGATGAATGAGGGAAATTTGTTCCCAAAATCTGTTCTCTTATTATTGTTTAAAATTTATTATTGCTCACATCTGAGTATATATCCATGAAAAAGAGGGAAAATGATAGTAACACTTAATTCTCATACAGCACTTCTCTTCCATAGATATCAAAGCGCTTAACAGCCTTTTGCCATAAAGTGCTTAAAAGAACATAAGAATGGCCCTACTGGGTCAGACCAAAGGTTCATCTGGTCCAGTATCCTGTCTACTGACAGTGGCCAGTGCCAGGTGTCCCAGAGGGAATGAACAGAACAGGTAATCAACAAGTGATCCATCCCCTGTCGCTCATTTCCAGCTTCTGGCAAACAGAGGCTAGGGCAGGGGCTGGCAAACGTTTTGGCCTGAGGGCCGCATTGGGTTTCTTAAATTGTATGGAGGGCCGGTTAGGGGAGGGGGTCGTGGCCCAGCTCCCTCCTCCTATCTGCCCCCCCACAGGACTCCTGCCCCATCCAACTCCCCCGTTCCCTGACAGCCCCCCCCCCGGGACCCCTGCCCCATCCAACCACCCCTTTTCCCTGTCCCCTGCTGCCCCAACCAACCCCCCTCCTTTCTGACTGCCCCCCTTCAATCCTGTTCCCCTGACCCCTATTCACATCCCCACCCCCTGACCACCACCACCCCAAACTCCCCTGCCCTCTAGCCAACCCCCCCGCTCCCTGCCCCCTTACAGTGCTGCCTGGAGCACCGGTGGCTGGCGGTGCTACAGCTGCACCACCCAGCTGGAGCCGGGCCACGCTGCCACCACGCAGCACAGAGACCGGGTCAGGCCCCAGCTCTGCAGCTGTGCTGCCCCAGGAGCTCCCAGCCCTGCCACCCAACGCACTGCGTCAGCAGAGGAGCGGGCGAGGTAAGGCGGAACAACAGAGTGGGGACCGCAGGGGAGGGTCCAGGGACTAGCCTCCCAGATCAGGAGCCGGACAGGACGGTCCCGCAGGCCAGATATGGCCCACGGGCCGTAGTTTGCCCACCTCTGGGCTAGGGACACCATTCCTGCCCAATAGCTATTGATGGACTTATCCTCCATGAATTTATCTAGTTCTTTTTTGAACCCTGTTGTGGTCTTGGCCTTCACAACATCCTCTGGCAAGGAGTTCCACAGGTTGACTGTGCATTGTGTAAAGAAATACTTCCTTTTGTTTTAAACCTGCTGCCTATTAATTTCATTTGGTTACCCCTAGTTCTTGTGTTATGAGTAGTAAACACTTCATCTACTGTCTCAACACCAGTCATGATTTTATAGACCTCAGTCATGTCTCTCCTTAGCCGTCTCTTTTACAAGCTGAAAAGTCCCAGTTTTATTAATCTCTCATCATACGGAAGCCATTCTACACCCCTAATCATTTTTGTTGCCCTTTTCTGAACGTTTTCCAATTCCAATACATCTTTTTTGAGATGGGGTGACCACATCTGTACACAGTATTCAAGATGTGGACATACCATGGATTTATATAGCGGCAACATGATATTTTCTGTCCTATTATCTATCCCTTTAATTATTCCCAGCATTCTGTTTGCTTTTTTGAATGCCGCTGCACATTGAGTGGATGTTTTCACATGCACAGAAAATCCCAGTACTTGTGCAGCAAATAATGCATACACAGTGCTAAAATTTTGTGCCACTAAATATTTTATCCTATCAGCAGTGAGCTGCAAAAACAGCGGCATGTTGCTCTACTTTTCAAATGTCAAATGCTAACTCAGAACAAAATATCCCCCCCATTTAAGTAAGGGTATGCAGTGATGCTCACCTTAAGCAACCACCCAATACAACATCAGCAAAAAGCAGTTACCTAGCAGAGGTGGTTACCACCTAAGGATTGAACAAAATTGTTCTGGAAACTTTGTGGATACTTCAGAGAGGTCACGTAAAAAAGGCAGGTGCTTACTGCAGGTAGAGCATAGTGCAGAGTTTATGGTATATAAAATATATATGGATTAATGTAAAATTAGGCCAACAGTTCACAAGCTAGACTACGGAAGGGCCAATGAAAGTTCCACTCTGAAGTTCTGTCTCCACTGCTGTTCTTTTACTTCAGTTATCTGCCCCGCCTCTTTTCTAAAGCTACTGTTATCTGCCCCCACCACGTCTCCTAGTGACCTGCCTCCTCCTCCGATTCAGCTTTGCTATTCTTCTCTCAGCTTTATGAACCAGGCTGCATTCAGCTCCCAGCTGTGACCTAGGGATCTTTGTGCAGGTTACTGCAGCACCTCCTTTGAAAAACAGCATCTGCAGAAGATCCTGAGATAGGAATGCATCTTCGGTATGTGCCACTGCAATGAAACTAGCAAAGCTGTCTCCAAGAATGGGCCAGATAACTGCTAATATTTTTATTAAATAAATAAAAATAAGGTGTAAAGGTGGGGGGAGGGAAGAAAATAAGAAGGGGTTGATCCTGGCAGTCAGAAGAGAGAATAATTAAAAAATACATCTGTGAGACTACTAATCCTAAGAGGAAGGATTTATTTGTCTTATCTTTGGGCTCAATCCCCTTCTAAAGGAAGAGGAAAAGACAGGCCTTTTGATTTTGGGACACTGCTGCCCCTTTGATAGCATTTGCAGGGCTCTTGGATCCTTTTCTTATACATAGCTGCTGCACCTATACAACCATGAGTAGGGGATCCCTGCCTCTGCCTGGCAGACAGCAACAGACAACAGATTGATCTGGAGCAGGATGTACTGCAGCTGTGCACAAAAGGGATCCCTAAATAGCTGATATCAGCTGGGCCTTTGGGACAGCAGCTGGGGGAAGTGAGACTGGCTCATGAGCTTAGTGTGTGGTGAGTAACAGAGCAGAGAGAACTGTAGGTGTACCCTGTAGGAGAAAACAATAGGATGGGAGAGGGTCATGAAACTATTTACATTTATAATGTGGATTTGTATAAAAAAATTAAGTCAGTGAGTTAGGTAAACCTTGAGCTTTAGTGCTTTCTGATAGGATAGGGGGTTGTTGTTTTTTCCGTCAACATTAAAGTTTGAATAGCAGGAGTGTTGTGCTCAGATTAAAAACTCCCTAGAGCACATCATAAAGCACCTCACCAGTTTCAACTCTCAAATTGCTCTGTTTTCATAGCAAGGAGAGGAGTAGGACAGATATTTTATTTAAGGAAAATAACACTGTACATAAAAACCTTATACAACGTAAGTATTAAATATGCAAGAGAACTGAGAATACTTTTTGCAGTCAAATCCACCTCTCCCCAGCCCCCCACAGCCAAGTAGTTTTAAATTAACAGTTCTACCAGAATCCTTGTTGACTCAAGTAAGTGACTGGGATATGGAGTTTGGAATGTGAAAAGCTTTTAGGTTGCTATTCTAAGTGACTTGAGTTGTACTGAGTAGATCAATGCCTCGATACCTGTTTTAATCTTTTAAATATAGCCAGAAGTGTTGGCTCCAACTCTGTCTCCATAAGTACATTTACACTGTCTATGTAATGAAAGTCTGTACAAATACATTAGCACTTAAAAAACGTACATACTTAATTCGGGGAGGTCAAGAGGAATGGGTGGCAGATGGATGTGATGAGGCCATTCACCCACTAGTCCTTACAGCCCAAACTCTCTCATTTTCAATATTAAGGTCAACCCTGCACACATTTTGCTGAGTAACCACACTTGTTGCTATGTCTGTTGTCTGATCCTACTACTCCTTATTTGGGAGTTTGTTTTGATAGTGCAGCTTTTTGACATCCCACCAGTACATATCATACAAAATCTATCACCCCTTTGTTGTGTGATGTGTCACGTAGCATGTAAGCTCTTCAAAATGGGAACCAGGCCTTATTAGTGTCTGTATGGGGCCTAAAACATTTTTGGACATTTAATTAATACATCCCCACCCAAAAAATTGTTTTTAAGATACAACTCTCTCCCACAATTCTTTGGACTATAGACCTGCCTTTCAACTCCATCACGTTGCTCTTGTACACCACTGCCTCAACTCCTTGTCTGCAGAAGTCTCCAGACGTCTCCTAACCCTACGGCCTAAAAAGTCTCTGCTCTCCCCATTCTACTACTTTAAGGCCTTGATCTACCAGGACAACCCTGCAGGCAGATGCTGGCACTCAAACAGAGCCCCACAAGTGTTTGCCTACACAGTTCTCCTTGCAGAATCCAAACCTAAAGTTTGCATAGCACAGTGAGAAGTTCTCTATGTGCCAACAATTAAGCATTACATGCCAAATGCTGCAAAGTTCAGAACTCCAAAATTCAGGGCAGTTCAGAGCTGGGGCTCTAGTTTAGAGCATTAAAACAGGGAAGGGTCCAATGCTAAGTTCAGAACTAGACTTCACTAAAGTACTGGAGTGTTGAATTACATTTATGCGCAGGAATTCAGCATTATTTGGAAGAAACTATATCAAACACCCATCATTTAAAAAAAAATTCTCCTTTTAGAAGTGTGTGTGGGTGTGTGTGTGTGTGGAGGGGGTCAGTAATCCACAGATATTTGAAATTTTGCTCCAATACTATAGTTTCTATTTTCCTGTCCCCACTGAGTACTGATTACTTTTATGAAACCAAACAACTATGCTACATAGATAGGGATATATTTCATCTACAGTATTTTATTTCACTGTTTCTATTAAAAATCATTATTGTTGTTCTGTGTTTTACTATAACACTGAAGAAATTTAAAAGAGAAATCCATCTTCCAGATTTACTTCTCCAGCTTAGCAGCCTGAATGACACAAACGTCCATGAAATGGAAGTTTGTTTGCAAATCCTGCTATTAATGTGCATCAGCATATCATACACTGTTCTAGAAAACATGTGTTCTTTCCCATTTACTCACAGAAGGGTGGCTTTAGAGCTGAACAGCTGCTGTGAATGAGTAAGTATGTTGTGTACCAGTTAACATTTTAACACTTAAAACGTACACACTTCCTGTGTGTTTTTTTTTTTTTTTGTATATTCAGAATTTGTAACAACACTATAGTCCCAACACCCTGGACAGAAATTCCTTCCCACAGACAGCAGGGATCCTCACCAAGCCAACCCACCCCTCCCCCAGATATCACGCAGTTTCTAATTTTCTTTGAATCCCTGATACCACAACCATACAATGCTTCTCTCAAAGCTCTACACAATTTCCACTCCCAGGCCATATCCAATCCCTCCCCCACCCCAAACCCACATATCCAATGCCCCCCACAGCTTGACCTCCCAGGCCACATACAATTCTCCTCCCTCTCCTCAGCAAGGTCCCACACATTTACCCCACTCCTCCTCTGGCAAACACCTATGCTCCTCCCAGCAGCCAACACACCAGCCCCTTAACTCCACCCTGCTCCAGCTAAATCTGCAGCAGCTCTTACCTGAAGCCTTCACTGGGCATCATGCTATTCCTATAACTGCTCACCCTTCCAATAAGCCACCATGAATGCAGGTAGGAAGCAGCAACATGACTAAGGGGCTTTTTACAACACAGGAAAGCCTCAGAGCCTTTAGCTTCCCTCAGAGCCAGCAGAGGGTGAGCTGGTGAATGCAGCAAGTCCCACTACTCCACCACAGGTGCTACTGAACAGAGAGCCCTGGAGGGAGAAATGCCCAGGTGCACTCGCTAGCCAAACTCAGCAACTCTGCTGGCAGCTGCTGCTCTGCTCCCTATGAACAGCAGGTCTGGCCCTTGCCTCTCTCTCCGTGACCTCTGTGCTCTCTGCCTCCCAAACACCAGCAGAGAAGGTATTTACAACCACACCCCTCCACCAAAGCCCCAGTTGCTATCAGGGGCAAAAGTGGCAGACAAGGTTTGTGCAACAACTCATTACCCTAATGAAGGATGAGGCTACTGCTGATGACAGCACCTTTGCTCATATTCAGGCTAAAGAGACAGGGCTGGAGCATTCATTGATTACAGTTGTTTGTTTTGGGCTTTGTGGAGCGGGGGTTGGGTTCTTAAAATGGTTTGTCTAAAAGAGGAAAAACACAGACACCATCTCCACATTGGGGCCCAGATTCTCAAAAGTACTGAGGCACTTAACTCCTATTGGTTTCAATGGAAATTAGGAGCCTAAATACCTTTAAGGACAAGGACCTGGGTCCCTGAAGCAAGAGCAACATTCCACCCTGTTAAAAGACAGTGTGATCTGGAAACTGTAACACAGCAAAGTTGGGTGCTGGCCATGTCCCACCTTATATTTTCACATTCTAGCACTTTCCAGTGGCAAGCAATAGTCTTTCCAACCATAACCTGTGTTACCATTGCTAATTTAGGACTAGCACAGATAGAATACAAATTTTCTCAGCTAGATGGACAATATGTTGAAGCACTTACAATAAAACTATGACATTTGAATATAATTCTAATGAAGTTTGGATGGCTCTATTTAACATTTTATAGGGAAGCAAATTACATTGTATATTTTCTCCTCATATGCATTCAACTGCCATGGAGGCTAAGAAAAATGATATATGCATCAAGGGGGAAAGGTAAGTGCACTATCCTTATAAAAAAGAAAATGAAAACAGTTGCTTTCACTATGCTTGCCATATGAGGTTCGAGTTGTGCAAGTCTTAATGGAATGGGGCAACCAAAATTTTGGCTTAAATGACCTACTTTACATATAAAGTAAATCTGATGATGTGCTTATTACACCTGCTTACCGTCTATGAAGTGCATCCATTAAGGTTCAACTTTACTCACCTCATACTTTATGATTAGTCCCACTTGATTTCCAATGAAAGTGCTTGTGGAGTAAGGTACTGATCACAAGGGAGATAGAATCACCCCTTATAAGAAGGCTACAAGTACAAACAAATGATTTTTTTTAAATAATAATTGGACAGGAAATGGAGAGCACTCATCTAGCACAATGACTTTAAAAAGTTGAGAGGGGAACTGTCTTTTTTTTAAACTAAAAAAAGTAAAGTGGGAGGGAGACATTTCAAAACTTGATAAACTGCACTGCAAGTGTTATAGAAGGTCTTAGGTCCTAGTGCCAAAACAATTTTGGCTTTTATCTTAACTGGAAAGTTATTTAAAAATGTTAGTAATGATATCTGAACAGAAAGCAAAACTGAAGATGTACTAAAGAAAAAACAGCTATGAAAACCAACAATAGTGCAGCCTTACTCTAACTGTAAGAGAGTGTAAATACATGACTTTTTTAGTTTTTGGTTTGGATTTTTCTATTGCATTGTCATCAGAAAGACAAACAGATGAAGGAAATATAAGGGCTTTGTTATTTTTCCACAAGATTATTTCAAACTACCTGCGAGTCACTAAAGTATCGGCACAAACTGAAGCTACTATCTTCAATTTCATTCCATAAGTAGAAATTTAAAACCTAGCATCCCGTAGTTTTGACATTACCAGTGTACTTTATAAGCTGTAATTGTGTGGACATTGCACTCTATGCTTGTGCTGCAAATTTGACTTTTTTGCTTCTGTATCCTGTAGAATTATGGCTAATCTGCACACTTTATAGTTCACAATATTGGCACTCTCCCCCTAGTTTAGTGGGGATTTAAAAGCAAATGTTAAAGAAAAGCCTCATTGCTAAGACTTATTTTTCAAGTTTTTGTATAGTGACATATTAGTTACCAAAATAAGAGTACATTTTATGATGTATTGACTTTATTGCAGTTGTTTGCTTGAAGATCTGCAAGTTTCCAATAATCCCCAATGAGTATCATTGTTAAGAAATAAGATTCCATTATAGTTCCTGATAGTTAGTGTAACAGCAGTGTGTCCTGAAAAGACAATTTAATCATTCTAACCAAGTTTTCAATAAATTCTGCATAAGTTATAGTCAATGATCAGCATAATATAAAGTGCATAAATTCCACTTAGTTAAGGACAAAATGTCATGGACTGAAAAATATTAATTCATACTGTGAATAGAGCACCATGCAAAAAAAATACCTCAGCCATTTTGGTGCACCACAGCTAAGTCATTCCCATGTGCACAGCCTAGAAAATTCTTTCTATATTTTTATTCAAGTGTTTTCATTAGCTAAAAAAGCATTCACAACAAATATTAAAATAACGGTTCCTTTTTAAATAAACTCTGAGAATTGTGAATCAATGTATTCCTTGAAAGCAAGAATATTTATTTTTTCCAGTCTAATATATGGCCTTGCAATCTGCAATTCAATATTTATTTTATCCTTTGGATCCCGGCTTTAGGCCTGCAAAAGCTTTGGAGTTCTTGAGGGAATGTGAGATTTCATTGAGAAAAGAGATGAAATGTGAGTCCCTCTCTGATTTCTTAGCCTCAAAAATAACTACAATGGTAAAATGAGGTTCAGGGCGTGTCAGAAAGTATGTGCTTTGGACTTTGTCATCATAGAAGTGAACAACCTTGTCCAAACTGTTGAGGTCAGCGGTTCTGTCAGTCATAATCATGATTACATTGGGCCAGTGCATTACAGGCCTGTCACTGGGCAGAGAGACCACAGCTGGGTATTGATCCACCCCCTTTGGGGCTTCCCTGTAAGAGTGGGGATGATGGTAGCCATGTCCCTGGAAGCTCTCTGACCCACGGTTGTCAAAGATAAGAGAAACATTAACCGCGTCATATTTCCTGATGAAGCTGGAAATTTTCCCAAAATAATCAGGGTTAGTTTTAGCAGTCAACGTTTTCATTTCGGAAGCAGTTGTTTGTCGACTGAGGGCCTCATGAAAGTAAAAGCTAAACTTGGCAAGGAGAATGTTTTTGAGTTTCATCAACCAGAGGAAAAGGTGTGGTGGTTGTACGGCCTTCTGAGACTGCCCTCCAAACAGATGTTTCTTGGTCTCTCGCTGTTTCTCAAAAATTTGGCCCCACGTCTGCAGCTTTGTATGAGCACTGTGCAAGTTGACTAGGGATGGGAGAAACTTCCACTCTGAGATCTGAGCCTGGGCCTTTAAAAGATGTGCAAGCACATCCACTTCCAGCTGGAAGCTGCTTTCAAGAGGACTGAGGATTGGATGGTGAAATCTAGAAAACAAAACATTTTTAAAAGTGTGATGGATGTTGCACATGATAGCAAAAGTTTTATATTCACTAGTACACCAACTTGCAGGCAAAACATCACTGAAAGTCAAAGTGTAGGCAGAAGAATTCTATGTTGATTAGTTTAAAAAGCATGACTTTTAACATTGTTTTTGCATAAATATTTTAAATTAAAAATGTAGCATCTCTTCATGCCTGATAAAAACAAATGATACAAATGTGTGTGTATCAATTGAAAGAATTTGATAAGTTCCAACACCAATGCCACTTCCCTTTCCAACCACTAGGATGCTGAACTTTAAAAAAAAAAAAAAAAAAAAAAAAACCTGCTAATTATTTTAATATTCCATAACTACTGGTAATAAGACACTTTTTGATGGTTATGGTCTAGTTACCCAGACATCTCTGTCAAAGCAATTAACACACCCAAAATTGCACGATCGTTGTCCAACTAGGCTTCCTCACAGTCACTTGTTTCCTCACAATGAAATAGGAACAGCAGAGGCTGAATAGGGGGAATTGGTAAATAAAACCATAATTGACTGTATCTGCTGCCAAACCTGCTCTCAAACTTTAAATCACGGCAGCTGAGGGGCAAGGTCTGATGGAGGTCTGACCAACATCACACTGGAGCTGCTATCATGGATGAATCCATCAGACACCAGAAATTTGAGGACAAGATCATCCCTTCACTTATACAACAGAAGTTGAAGAAAAAAAAAAAAAATAAAGCTCTTAGTCTGAGTGCCATTACACGTTTTATGCACAAGAGGGGTCCTGCCATGTCAGAGCAGGCCTGGGTGAGATAGGACACAGGAAATTAGAGAATGAACCACTCACTTTTCTTAAATTAACTTGAATTTTTAATATGCCTCTTATTTAGAGGAAGCAGAGCAACTCCATGCTCTTGCATGTGTGACATGTACAGAAACTCAATTTCCAGTCAAGTAACAAACATGTATGTTTGGAACTTACTTTAGCTAGAGGTGGAAACTCATCATAGAATATCCCTTCAAAAACATAGCCGTATGCGCAAAATCGGTGACTGGTCCTACAGGCACTGCAAAAGAATTCCAACCACCATGGATTTGCTCCTAAGCGGATATCTTCCCCAATCCCAGCACTTAAATCCTCATTTTGAATAGGTACAATGTTTACATGCAATTTTCCTATTCAAAAGTAAATATCAAAATTACCATAGGAAGTTTCTCATCAGGAGCCTATCCAAGATAGTATGCATTAGTTGTTCTGGCCTCACTGGTGTAATATTCTCTCTCTGATGGTGGCCAGTACCAGATACTTCAAAGGAAGTTGCAAGAAACCCCTAATGGGAAATTATTGAAAAAAAATACCCACATGGAAAGTTTTTTCCTAACCCCTCAAAATGAGTGGCTAGTTTATGTCCTGAAGCATAGGGGTTTATATTCTAAAATAAAAAATAAATTTAGATCTAATGAAAGAGAGAGAGAGAACTCATTTCTCTCTCCCTGTTATAATAAATAACAGAAGGGGGAAATGGGTGTGTCCCCCCCCCCTTGTTTGCTTCTGTTTGATACATAAAAGTCTGTGTGGTTTGGGTT
The DNA here is from genome assembly GCF_013100865.1 of Trachemys scripta elegans. Classification (NCBI taxonomy): domain Eukaryota; kingdom Metazoa; phylum Chordata; order Testudines; family Emydidae; genus Trachemys; species Trachemys scripta. Next base: position 60,121,177 of record NC_048298.1, read on the forward strand.
CTTATTTTCTTTCTGACAGAATTAATTCAGAACTTGTCTATCCTGTTTTTCCTGAAGGAGTCAGCATGTTATACCTTGTTCAAGTAAGGTCTGAGAATGCTCCCAATTAGTTTTTATGGGCCACTAAGCAAAAACAGGAAAGACAAGATGTAATATTCCTTATATTTTTAAGGGAAAAGAAATTAAAAGGTAGATTTAAGCTGGCCAGGACTCATTTAAGTCATCTTAAAACAGCAAAAAAGCACATTTCCCCCCACCCCAAATTTTTGGCAGGTATCTTTAAGGGAAACAGGAACCAGTATAACTCATCTCTCTAGTGCATATTAACATTGACAATCTGAGACAAAAACCTGAGAACGGTGTTTGACAGATTATAGAACAGTGTTAAAGTAGCCATCAGCAGTTGGTTGTGTGGCATTAATACATCCTTTCTAGCTTGGGGGGAAGGAGGGGAGGCAGTTATTTTGAAAGAAATCTGACAGATCACATGATGAGCACTGCTCTGAAGATAAATTAGACAATTAACACACATTTTAGCTTTCTACTGCAGCAAAGATCCAGGGTTTACTGGCTATTTCAGATGGTGGGGAGCCACAGGTCTATTAGAACACTTCTCTGAGAAAATTAGTGTGCTGATTAATAAGAATATTCTACCACGTACAGCATTATGTATTTATTTTCACTGATCTGCTGTCCGTTAGCATCAAAAAGAATACTGTCCTGTCTTAGGCGAATTCATTCTTCTGAAACCCTATTCCTTCTAAATAGTCTCAAAATGTGCTATACTTAGACCATCAAGCGTTTGAACACTTATTATAGCGATATTGACCTATGAAGGTTATTCATCATTAGCAGCAGCTAAAACATTCATGTAAATGCAGTTCTGCCAAGTCTTGGGGATTAACATTATGATGTGCAGCTCCCAACTCCCACTTTGCTTCATGCCTCATAGTGATCTTTTCATGTCTCACTACATAGCAGGATTCGTTAAACCGTTTTAATCCAAAAATACACATCAGCCTCGACTAAAAGCTTGAAAATATGCTGACTACAGAATAAATGGACAGTTATATGCCAAGAACATCTGCTTTAATTAAGTCTCGTAACACAGAAATGTCTTGAGGAAGCGTAGCATTGCATAAAACGGACAGGATTTTTACAATATTCTAGTAGAACACCGACACTGTACCTCAAAACAACACCTTGTACCCACATATTTATCACTGTTATATGTTTTATACTAAGTATTCCTTGTAAGGTATCATTTGAAAAATCTGTTGAACATTACTATCCTGTTCAATTGTATGTATTACCATTGTATGTGAAATTAGCTATATGTTAGTTATTGCAACGTGTGAGTTTGGGAGATGCCCACAAGCTAGCTTTTCTGTGGTAACAAAGGAGCAACTAACACCCCCAAAATAGATTTACATCAGGACTAGCCTGCCATGTATAGATGGCTCATTAAGAAGAATCTATTCTCCAGTGGACCCCTCCCGGAGTCTCCTGTGAGAGAACATACACTATGGGGGCTGTCTAACCCCTGTGACACAGCAATGATCTTTCCAGCACCAGGTAGAGAGTATAAAAGGAGGGGCAATGATGTCACCTCTCACCTCCCCCATCTACTCTGATGGCAACAAGAATGTCTGGAAGACTTTGAAATGGGGAGACTGGTCCCAGACTGAGCAGGGAATTCAGCCTGTGTATTAAGAACTGTGAATTGCTTACAACACCTAGTTGTCACAAGGCAATATTTAACTTTTTGCTTTGTAACTGTAAAAAAATGTTTGCTCCGAAACCATGAACCCAGCCAGGAGGGATCTACTCCTGCCTATCAAGAAGGCCTATCAAATCATAACATTCAAAAACCAGTAGGAGAACACTTCAACCTCTCTGGTCACTCAGTAACAGACCTAAAGGTGGCAATCTTGCAACAGAAAAGCTTCAAAAACCGACTCCAACGAGAAACTGCTGAACTTGAATTAATATGCAAATTAGACACCATCAACTTAGGTTTGAATAGAGACTGGGAATGGCTGAGCCATTACACACATTGAATCTATTTCCCCATGTTAAGTATCCTCACAGCTTCTTGTCAAACTGTCTTAAATGGGCTATCCTGATTATCACTACAAAAGATTTTTTTCTCCTGCTGATAACTGCTCATCTTTATTAATTAGCCTCTTAGAGTTGGTAGAGCAACTCCCACCTTTTCATGTTCTCTTTATGTGTATATATATCTCCTTGCTATATGTTCCATTCTATACATCCGATAAAGTGGGCTGTAGCCCACGAAAGCTTATGCTCAAATAAACTGGTTAGTCTCTAAGGTGCCACAAGTACTCCTGTTCTTTTTGCGGATACAGACTAACACGGCTGCTACTCTGAAACCTATCAAAACTAAATGGGCCATTGAGGGACATCACAATACAAAGACTTGGTTAATTGCTCCTTCACAGCCATGAAGAGGCTATGTGCGAAAGGGCTCATCCCCTCAGCTTGAATTCTAGAAGAAGGAAATCAAAGCAGCTGATAAGAAAATTTTTCATCTCTGTTTTGCTGTTTGGACTCTCACAGGGCTGGAGCTAAGAAACAGAAGCAGAGATCCCCAGGGTCAACCTGGCTCAGCCCTAAAAGACATTCAGAGCTGACCGATTCCTACAACTCTGACAGTCTCTACGTAAAAGAATAAATGGACACAAATCAGACGTCAAGAATTATAACATTAAAAAAAACCAGTTGGAGAACACTTCAATCTTCCTGGCCACTCGATTACAGACCTAAAAGTCACAATCTTACAACAAAAAAACTTCAAAAACAGACTCCAACGAGAGACTGCTGAATTGGAATTAATTTGCAAATTGAACACCATTAAATTAGGCTTGAATAAAGACGGGGAGTGTATGGGCCACTACACAAAGTAAAACTATTTCCCCATGTTCCCCCTCTTCCCCCCATCTTCTTGTCAATTGCTGAAATGGGCCATTTTCATTACCACTACAAATAGTTCTTTTTCTGTCCTGCTGATAATAGCTCACCTTAACTGATCACTCTCCTTATAGTGTATATGGTAACACCCATTGTTTCATAGTGTGTGTGTGTGTGTGTGTGTGTGTGTCTATGTATATCTTCCTACTGTATTTTCCACTGCATGCATCCGATGAAGTGGGCTGTAGCCCACAAAAGCTTATGCTCAAATAAATCTGTTCGTCTCTAAGGTGCCACAAGTACACCTGTTCCTTTTGGAACCATAAGGTAACTCATTCGTGTATATATGCTTGCCCACTTTAACCTTGTAGTAAATCTCTCATTTCTTTTCTTAGTTAATAAATCCTTAGACGGTTTACTATAGAATTGGCCACAAGCGTGGTATTTGGAGTGAGATCTAAGGTACAAACTGACCTGGGGTAAGTCACTGGTCTCTTGGGACTGGAAACAATCTGAGTCTTTTCTGATCTTTGGTGTATAGCAACCAACTATCATTAAATCCAGCTTGCTTAGGTAGCAAGAGAGACTGGAATGCCCCAGGGGATTGTCTGAGACTCCATGGTAAGACTGTTATAGCGCTTCAGGAGTTCACACTTGTTACTGGATTGGTGAAATCTAATTGCCGAACATACAACTAGTTTGGGGTCTCTGCCCTGCTTCTTGACAGTCTGCCCGGAGGTTGGCACTCATGGTCATGAGCCACTCCAGACAGCATGATACCTTGCTCCATTTTTTATGTCCATAAACATATTTAATTTTCCAAGTAAATAAAATGAGGGAAGGAAAGACAGTGAGGTCAGACGAGACGATCATAGTGGTCCTTTCTGGCCTTGAAAACCTACGAATCAACTAACTAATAATGGCCCAGACTTTAAGATGCAGATGAAGAAGATTCACATACTCCCAGGAAGGGGACAAGGAGAAGAGATGGCACAAAGGTGGCTTTATTACACTCCCCCAATTCTGAGATTGCTCTAATATATGATAGGGACTGATCAGGTGCAATGTGAAAACTGCTCTAGTCTACACTTGCTGGCAGTAGGCTGCAGAGACTGCTCTGGCAACTGAGGAATGCCAGAGTTGAAGGAAGCCCTAGCTACACCCCCTTTTGGCACAGAAGCCTCTACATTGACTCTATGTCACTTTCGGATTCCTCCATCATAGAGGCAGCCATCTAATCCAGAGCAGGATCTGAGCTACTATCTAAAGAACAGAAAGCATGAAAAAATTCATTAAAAAGTTATAAGACTAGTGACAGGAACATGAAATCTATTCTTAAAAGTTTGACGTTTCCAGGTATTACCCATAATCTCTTTGCCAATTTTGGTCATTTTACATTTCTTAGCATGTTTTGCTCTTCCAATGACTTGTGAAACAGGCTACACAAGTGCTGTCAACCACACAGCATAAACCAAATGGAAACAGAAAGATCTTTTTCTCCGGTCTTAGATAATGCTAAAAGCACTAAGAGGGAAAAGTTTCTGAAACATACAATTTTTAATGTGCATTGTCCCTTTAATGTTTTAAGCTTCCACCAGTTCCAAAGTGATTCTGCCTATGTTTCTTACAATATGTTATTAGTGTCCTTTTTATCTAACCATTTGCACTGGTAGCCAACAAGAGCTGAGTCTGCAGAAGTTGCATTGAAATGGTAAATTATTAAACTGCAGTGCCTAGATCTGGAATGTTTTAAGGCAGCACTGCGAATTATGTTGATTCTTCCTAAAGCATGTGTCAGTTTAAAATCTAATTTAGCTTCCTGACATAGGAACCCCTCAAATGTATTTCTGATGAGAATGTGATTGTTACCTAGAGGAGAAAGTAAACTGAACACTTTTGTTAGCTTTCAAAGACTGTCTATAACAGCTGACTATTTTAAAACAATTGTCATTGTTTTATTCTATATACTTTCAATTTTATCCCACAGTACATTTCAAAATCCCTATCAGTGTAAAGGCTTCTATGTTTTAGATAACTAAGAAACAGCCTCTCTTTGTATGGACCTTTGTGTCAGCTGTGATCAGGTTGGGGGCTCCTGCTATCATCCATAAATTTGATCATCTACACAGTTTGCAGCTAGAGGGCATAGAAACTCTGGCACTTGCTGCCCTGTTGGTCCAGTAAATCTCAAGTTGACTTCAGGGTATGGTGTAAAGTATCTCCAGAGTGGCAACAATGGTATTCATAAAGAAATATATCCTGGAGTGAGATTTTAGTTTACCTGTAGATAAACTACACATTATTTTAATCTCTACATATGCTTCTGGAGACTAGGTGATGGGCACATTTTCCAGTCTAAAAACAAAACTGCTCAGATGCAAGTATTTGTATCTTATTTCTACACTAATTCTATGTTCATCCTCAAACTTAACTCCACTTTGAATTTAACATACATTTTTCACATGAAACACTGCTGCTGCAAAACTCCCTTCACTGCCTATAATTAACACAACTCTTCCTATTTGCTGAGTGCAGGAAATGACTGAGAAGACAATTCTGTGACCATGATGAGCTAAAGTATCTTCACATTTTCTTGCAAGAAGGGTCATGTTTTGAGTACTGGAGAAATGCTGTGTTACTCATGTCACATTTGTTTAATGCATGAACTCAGGTGGAGGACTGTGCTGCTTAACAAAAGCATAAGACAGCAAAATTATTATACTTGCTGGAGAGGACTTGCTTAGGCCTCATCCTCATTTACAGTACTGCAGAGAACAACATGACACATCTGAGTATTTAATTCTAATAAACAAGAACTCACCTTGAGCTGTATTTCTTTAGGATGGATTCCAAAATGTTTACGAGTTCCTCAGAGTTAATGAACTTTTGGGTGCTGAGGGTGAACATTTTTTCATAGAAGTCAGCAATTTCCATCCGAGCCTGAACAAAAAAACAGAGCTGTTCAGACAGGTGAGAAAGCAGCTCTTCCAAGTGAGGAGCTGTTCCTCCTAGTGCATTGCGACCCGTCGCCACCACCTTCTTCAGCTCATTGTGCAGAGATGTGTAGATGGTTCGGATGGAGTCCTTTCGGCTGAAGAATGACTGACCACCTGTTCAGATAAATATGGATGTATTACCAAAACCCAGGGATGGCAAAGATAGACAACAATACTGGGAAATGGTGAGCAACCATGCCTCCTTTCAGCTAGGTGCTCCTAAATGTCTACATTAAGATATTTCTCTGAGGTATTTTTCCACTCACAGAATACCTTTCAGATAAGTACACTGGGAATAAGCATTTGCATAGGCACTACGCATAATTTTGTTCAGTGACTGGCATAATTCATGCTTATTGCAATTCATTTTTCAACAAGGGACTGGTGTAAGACTTCCCCTCTCTGCCTGCCTGCCTCCCACCCATCTCCAATTTTCAGGAAGGTCACAGTATAAATAAGTTCTCGCCTAGCCTTGCTAACATATCAGCTGTGACCTGGAAACACTCCTTTCTCTGGAGACTAGACACATGAGTCACGGCGCAATTTTAATAATCTATGATACTATTAATAACACTAGACCTTTTAATGTGACAATGCCCTTTAAAAACTGAAACATTTAAAATTTGTAAGACAGAATTTAAATGTGAACCATACAATTGTGCGTATACCAAAAGTTTTCAACTCCCCGAACAACCCAACTGCAAATCAAAATCCCAGAGGAAAACAATACCCACATACTTCAGAGGACTGCATGGCAGGTTATTCCATAACAAGACAAAACGCAAACAAGTACATCTTAAATTATTGAGAACAAGGGGAATGTGGGCTTGTATTTTCTCAACAGCTGCTTGACACCAATTGGGATTTAAAAGAACAAATAAAAAAAAAAAGTAAAGATACTTCATTAGATGCCAGGAACGGACCGCATGAAGGCACCATTTCACTAGCTCTAATTAATAATCTCCACTGAAGGCCACCTGTATTACTAAACAGATGCATGGATCTGCTGCAGAGGTGTCCTTGCTTCATAACAACTCGATGCTGCAACAAAGGGCCGCTACCAGCATGAATGGAGCAGAAAGAAAATGTACTATGTATGGATGACAGGATGCTAGGACCCAAGAGATAACTTGGGGTGAAACAGAGAGCAAAAAGACTGTTGTCCTACTAAGCTGTTTACCAATCACAAGCCTCCCCTGTTGTATTGTTGTATGTCATTATATGCCCACACCAACTACCTTCCCATGATATTTAACCTGTTTCGAAGTAAAGTAAAATGTTTTAAAAGTGACCTAGTAAAAGAAAAAACTGTTGTGCCTGTGCTCTTTTTGCTTCTTTATGAGGTAATAAAGGGAGCCTGAAAATTTTGTTAAGCCTTTACTGTTTGATTTTTACATTATAAATTTAGGTCTTAACTATTTTTATCCATTCTATAGTGACTGGAGAACTAGTGAAATTAAATATAGAGTTGAAAGGGGAAGGGAATTTTAGATCCTTTAGATTCCGTGACTTCCAAAGACCTCTGTGACTTCAGCCAGCCCCGTGGGGCTGGGAACTGCAGGGTCCCCCGCCGCCCCAGGGGGATCCCTGGAGTTCAGCAGGGGGGGACCCTGGAGCTCCCAGCCCAACCGCAGCTGCCCAGGCTCCTCATTTTACCATGGATATTTTTAGTAAACATCAGGGATAGGTCACAGGTTTCTGTTAATTTTTCATTATTGTCCGTGACATTTACTAAAAATATCCGTGACAAGAATCTTAGCCTTACTAATAAACTGTATTTTGGATGCTAAGCATACTCCATTATAAAAAAGATTCTTGGGACCTTTTTTTGAAAGGAAAAAAAAAAAACCACACACTTTCATTGTCTGCAGCAGGACTTTGAAATTTGGCAGGCAATAATTCCTGAGGCTAGAGAAGCACCTTTTCCTTTCAGGGTTAGCAGAGAGAAACTTTTTAAAATTGCCATTTCCCTTCTGTTGCCAAATTCTTGCTGACAATTCAAGCAATGTGCCACAGCAACAAGGTAAACATGAACATTCTAAATCTTGGCCCAGGTTGCCATCAAAGCAGAAGTAGAGAATACACAACTGCAGAATAAATCCTATGAAAAATATAGTATATAGTTTTGTCATTAAAGACTGTCAAAGTACAAGGGGGCCAAAATAAGGTTGCATAAGCAACTTAAATTCTCATTTCCTAACTTCAGAGGGCTTAATTTTACGATCTCAATAACATCTTTCCAACATAATAATGTATTACATGCAAAAAATTAAGCAGCAAAAAAGGGCAGACTTTCTTTAAAACAAAAAAAAAAAAACAGCTTTTGCAGGCCACTTTTAAGATGCTGCATTACATTATGAGGACAGACTCCACCACAGGTCATGTAACATTATGTACAGTGACACTGCAAACCTCTCTCCCCTCTTTTACAAGTAGGATTCCAACCATAAATCTGGATAAAACCTTACTCACTGGCTATATGCATTACTTCCACTTACATCTGCAGCTTGCAATCATGTCAGTTCACTGAACCAGGCAAAACCACCAGAAACTCTCAGCAGACAGCAGGCTCAACACAGAAGGCAAAAGATTCAACATGCACAGAGCACTTAGGCCCCCATCTTGCAGGAGAATCTACTGGGGCTAAAACAATCCCCAGGTGGAACCTCACTGACTTCAATGGGACTCTATGCAGGCATCCACCCTTAAGGGATAGATTGCAGGATCAGCACCTTTGTTCCAATCTGAATCATTCTGGGAAAAGAAGTTGTGAATTTTAAGTTCACAGTGTGCACCCCTTAAAATGGAATTCCCTTCATATTTTAGGCTGAAAGATATGTTAACATGTTAAGGAAAATCCATGTAACACAAATAATATATATTTTAAGAACACTACTTCAAAGACTAGATTTTATGCAGATATTGAAAGTTTCATTCAGGACCTCGAGTTTTCAAATACTTTGCAACTGCAAACTTGACAGAGAATTTTTCAAACACCAGAGAAACAAAATGAAAACCCCTGTCTCTGCTGGCCCCCAAAGTCCACAACAAGCCGTTTGAACAAATGATACCTGATTATCCAAAGTCAATTTAGCCTGGTATCTGATGTCAGCAGGTATGACATATTAGCCTGAGTAGTAACAAGTTATCTTGCTTACATTTTAAATTACAAACCTACGTAACGAAGTTGTGGCATTGGATATTACTGATCAGGTTTTGGTCATAGAATTACTCATATTGCTGATTATAGATACTGATAGACGAAAAAGAATGGTTTTCTTAAAATGCCTCTCACGCACCAATAGTGTTAAAGAGAGCGCCCATGTGCATGTCCAGCCACAAAGCCTAGAACTTTAAAATCTGTTTTAGTGCAAGAAAGAATATCAGCAAAGTCAATAGAGATATCATTATCCCATTCTTTTAGAGAAACTAACCAGGCTACTTTGGTGGCTGTTGAGTTTAAAATATTTGCAGAGCTGGTGTTATATTTTTGAACACACCTCATTTTAGTGAAAGATGTGACAGTTGTGTGAAACCCCAAGGACTGGGCTTATGATTTTTGCACTATTTTAGAACAGCATCATACAGCACTCTCCCCTGGATACAGACAGTGGACAGAATCAGACGACTACATACACATCACCACCCCAGAATTTGCAGTAAGTTACACAAAGATGTATATTTACTTCAGAATTGCAGCAGACCATACCCATCGTTTTCATATTAAAATCTTTAACTCAATCATGTCCTATTATTTCATCCCCCACATCTCAAATATAGTACTTGAGGAAAAGAACTGCAAAACCAGACTGCACCTCAAAACTACTTATGAAATTTGTAATTACAAAAGGTTCTTTTCACATCAAATCTACCTCAGGTGATTAAAAGTTGCAGGTATCCAAGTGAAAAGCGACCACTAACAACAGCACTAATTTGCATTCTCGTTGGCAGTCTCAAGCAGAGAACTGAATGGGCATGAAATTTTAACTACCTTCTTAAGCATATAAGTGGTCTCCCCATCTCATGGTAGGGGCATAATCATGGGGGAGCATGGAGAAGAACATAAGAATGGCTGTACTGGGTCAGACCAAAGGTCCATCTAGCCCAGTATCCTGTCTACCGACAGTGGCCAAAGCCAGGTACCCAAGAGGGAGTGAACCTAACAGGTAATGATCAAGTGATCTCTCTCCTGCCATCCATCTCCACCATCTGACAGAGGCTAGGGACACCATTCCTTACCCATCCTGGCTAATTGCCATTAATGGACTTAACCTCCATGAATTTATCCAATTTTCTTTTAAACCCCATTATAGTCCTAGCCTTCACAACCTCTTCAGGCAAGAAGTTCCACAAGTTGACTGTGCGCTGTGTGAAGAACTTCCTTTTATTTGTTTTAAACCTGCTGCCCATTAATTTCATTTGGTGGCCCCTACTTCATATATTGTGGGAACAAGTGAATAACTTTTCCTTATTTACTTTCTCCACATCATTCATGATTTTATATACCTCTATCATATCCCCCCTTAGTCTCCTCTTTTCCAAGCTGAAAAGTCCTAGCCTCTTTAATCTCTCCTCATATAGGACCTGTTCCAAACCCCTAATCATTTTAGTTGCCCTTCTCTGAACCTTTTCTAATGCCAGTATATCTTTTTTTGAGATGAGGAGACCTCATCTGTACGCAGTATTCAAGATGTGGGCGTACCATGGATTTATAAAAGGGCAATAAGATATTCTCTGTCTTATCCTCTATCCCTTTTTTAATGATTCCTAACATTCTGTTTGCTTTTTTTGACTGCTGCTGCACACTGGGTGGATGTCTTCAGAGAACTATCCATGATGACTCCAAGATCTTTTTCCTGATTAGTTGTAGCTAAATTAGCCCCCATTATATTGTATGTATAGTTGGTGCCTAGAGAGTTATAGGACAGATCTTCGGCCTTCAATATGCCCTGTATGCCACTTCCAGATGTAAAAGGGAAATCAGCTGCCTTCAACAGGGCATCTGGGATGCCCCCGCATAAGAGGAAATCCCCAGTTGGCATAAAATCAGCATAAGCAAGCAGAGGGCAGAAGGGATTATTGCTAGAGCTTCTTATGTTCCCGCCATCCCCATCTGTGTAACAGCTTTTAGAGGGCTGTTAGCAGCCTGGTTAAATTAAAGCAGCCCTGAGGCTGCTCTAACTTTAGCCTCTAGGGGAGGGGTAATCAGTTATTTTTTTGTCAAGGTCCAAATTTCTTGGTCAGGCTATAGTCAAGGTCCAGACTCCAGAGAAGGAGAAAAAAATAATGATAATTAAATAAAGATTTTGGGGTGTGTTCAAAAGCATCTGAAAGTCCAGATTTGACCCAGTCTGCCTACTGACTGCCCCTGCTCTAGGGCCATGAGTGCAAAGATTACATGAACCCTCTGTCCCACCCCTTTTAGGCACTACACCGAGCACAGTTTGGCCAGACCCATGGCCACAGTACCTAATTTTGGGGATTCTTACACTTTTTGCCCAGTCTCAAAAGCCATACATTGTTAAGTTGCCAGATGAGTAACTGCTGTGCCTTATACTATCAACTCACATGTTTTGCATCTACCCATCATATACCCAAGGGTGGCCCTATAGGTATAATATCCTGCATTGGTTTTTTTGTTTTGTTTTTAATATATGTATATAAAGTAGGGTAAAGATTAAATCAGGGGTTCTCAAACTTCATTGCACCACGACCCCCTTCTGACAATAAAAATTACTACACAACCCCAATAGGGAGGGCTGAAGGCTGAGCCCACACATGCCCCACTGACACAGGCAGGGAGGCAAAGCTGAAGCCCAAGGGCTTCAGCCCCAGGTGGGGGGGCCAGTTACCTGAGTCCCAACATGCAGGGCTGAAACCTTCAGGCTTTGGCCTCGGGTGGTGGGGCTCAGGCTTCAGCCCTGTGCCCCAGCAAGTCCAAGCCAGCCTTGGCAACCCCATTAAAATGGGGTCACAACCCACTTTGGGGTCCTGACCCAGAGTTTGAGAACTGCTGGATTAGATCATCAAATATTGTGTGTATGAATTTAAATGCTTGTAAATTATAACTCTGGAGGCCAAAATCCTAGTATATGTTCAGGACACACTGAACGTGGACAGAGGTAGCACCACCTTTCCCCAGTGCACTGCTAGCATGCTCAACTCTGACATTAAGAGGCAACTTCTAGCAGGTTACAGAGCTGTTCAGTCTGAACCAGTCAATCGTTGGCCTTTCTGCTGAGACTACACAGCAGGATGTAAGGGATGGCTGTAATTAGGACAGTCAGCTAGAAAGCAGCCACCACCTCTCTGCGAGCAGTACACGTAGCTGGGGATGCTGCTGTCAATGGCCACAAGCGGCAGCAGGGAACCTTTGCCCCCTCGGGCATCAGGTCCGGTGGCTGGACGGCTGAACGCTGGTCCCGGCTTCCATGCAGCAGCGGCACCGCCCCCTGCACTGTCACCGCACCAGGGCAGCCGCCACCTGCTGGCCGCCCCTGGGGCCCGGTCCCCTCCCTGGGCAGGCCCCCCAAAGCCCAGGGGCGCTGCCAGCCGGGGCCCCCCAAGCGGCAGGAGGAGGCCGCCAGAGCGGAGCGCCCAGGGCGGAGGCGCCCGGCAGCCCCCGAGCGCCGCGCGGCCCGAGCCCGGCGGGTACCTAGCTTCTGGCCCAGGAAGGTCATGCTGTGATAGGCCTTCTCGGCGGCGGCCAGGTGCGCCAGCCCGGCCAGCAGGGAGAGCCAGCTGGCTCCCGCGCTCTTGTTGGCCTCCCGCTCCTTCTCCACATTGTCCTTGGCCTTGTCGTACGAGAAGATGCCCAGGTGGGAGAAGAACGTCTCCAGCACGGCCTGCTCCAGCGGCACCGGGGCGCCCAGCGGGATCGACTCGCCCATGCCGCGCCGGCCGCTTCCAGCTTCCCGCCGGGCACGTGATGCGCCAGGCCACCCCGCACGCCCCCCCTCCCCGCCACCGCCTGACACGTGAGCGGGGCGGGGCGTCGCCGCGCTGACTCCGCCCCTCGTTGGGCATGTGATGTGCGAGGTGGGGGGGGAAGGGGAGCAGTATGGACTAAGGCGCATGCTCCAAAAAAAGCCGGGTGACGTCGGCGGGTAGAAAGGCCTTCACTTCTGTGGGGTTTGGGCGCGGTTGTCACGGGCGCTGAGTGTGGGGAAGGGCGGCTGGTGGGTGCCCAGAGCGCGGCCCAGCGTTCTCATGGCTCCCCTGTGGCAGGGGAGGGCAGCCTGAGCCTGATCCCGCGGGCTTTGCTCAGGCTCTCGCTGCCTCAGGGATCCCAGCACCTTCCCCGGCAGCGGTACCCTCTGCTCTGCCTCAGGGGTGAACAGAGTCTTTACTGCTGGGGGATTCTGCGCCACTATGCAATGCAGAAGTGTGCAGAAATTAACCACGTGTGCGCGGAACTTCCTTTCCCCACAGAAATGGGCTGCAGTGATGTTGAGTTTAGCTAGAGGCCGCTGGATCCTGTAGAGCCTGGCTGGGAAATAGAAGACTGGGGCAGCCCGGAAGCGGGGGAGGGAACTGGAGGGTTCCCAGCAGTTGCAATTCTCAGCACCCCCTGAAGGAAGGGGGCGGGGGATGACATTCAGGAAACTCCTTGCAAGCTTGGGAACCCAGCATCAGGCTGTTTCTCCCTCTGGATTCCTGGGCTCTAGGAGGGTAGGGGGCATGAGGGGGTGAATTTCTGGGGAGAGGGGGAAGCAGAGAAACAGGAACTAGGCTGTCATAGGGGTTTATTTAAGTCTCTACTCCTGGGGGAAATTTTGTGTGGCTGTATTGTTACAGATATCTTTGCTGACAGTATTTTTAAATAAATTACTAAATGATTATATAGTGTTATTTTGAGAAATAACATTGGCAGAATTTTAAAATATTGTGCACATTTTGTTTTTTGGTTTTTTTTGGTTTAGAATTCCCCGAGGAGGAACCATTGCATAGAAAGGGAGCTGGGTCGTATAGGGGTGTCAGGCCAGAAGGGACCATTAGATCATCTGCTCTGACTTGCTCTATTCTAGGGAGCCACTCATCCAGTTTTATGCCACACAGTCTTTTTGGCTTGTTTGTCTGGTGGCCAGCACTGGGACAAAACCAGTAGGGTTGCCAAGTTGCTGAGTGCAGAAAACCAAACACCCCTGCCCCACCCCTTCTCTGAGGCCCTGCCAGCACTTACTCCATCCCCCCTTCCTCTATCACTTGCTCTCACCCACCTTGCTCACTTGCTCATTTTCACTGGGCTGGGGCAGGGGGTTGGGGTGTGGGAGGGGGTGAGGACTCCAGCTGGGGGTATGGGCTCTGGGATAGGGCCAGGAATGAGGGTTTGGGGTATGGGAGGGGGCTCAGGGCTAGGGCACAGGGAATCTGTCCTATAACTCTCTATAACTAAATATACTGTAAATGCCACACAAGGGCCAAGCACAGTTGAAAGTGTGTACAACAGCAAACCTAGTACAAATAAATTACATTCTGAGACAAGAGAGAGATGTAGGGAGTTATCATCCAACATCAAAACATAATGCCCAGCCAAGTGGCTGTATACCATGTACAGCACTCTGAAGGCCAAGGCAAATGACTCAGATCCTGTGTATGTGCAAAGGTTAAATAGAAACAATATTTTTTCTTCCTGGGGTAAATCCCATAAACAAAAACTCAGGTCCTGGGTTGTCAGGCTCAGCCTGGGTGAGGAATAGTGTAGCTCAAAACTGGTAAACAAAAAAGTAAAATATTTTATGGACCCGACCAAGATGATGGAGTATCTGGCATAGGCCTCCTACTGCTTTGTATGGCACATAGTAAGTGTTCCTGCATGGGAAGAATAACTGCAATTTTTAGAATTATCATTATCAAACAACAGCATTATTATTTGTATTACAGTAGCACCTACTGACCTCAAGCAAGGTTGAATTGGGCAAGCCTCTGTAAATACAAATAGTAAGAGACAGTCTCTACCCCCAAACAATTTACTATCTAAATAGACAAAGACAGACAAAGGGTGGGAGAAAGGTAGAGTCATCATCTCATTTTACAGCTAGGGAACTGAGGCACAGAGATATTAAGTGATTTACCCAAACCAATACAGGTAATCTGTTAGGGCTGGAAATTGAACCTAGATCTCCTGAGTCATCTTTCTACCCCCTTCAGTTTTATTACAGATGTAACCCTTCTGCCAGTCAGAGTTGGTAGCAACAAGGACCGGGTTCAGTATACAACACAAAACCAGCTCGAGCCCCCACCCAGTGACCTGGGACAATTACACACCACCCCCTGGGCACCTCTAAGAGGCAACACTTCCCATTTTGCAAGCACAAAGTATGAATGTAACAAAGAAACTTTTAATAAAAGGAGGGAAGTAACCCAGCAAAAAACAGACAAAAGGAAGTACTTCTTCACACAAGGCATAGTCAACCTGTGGAACTCATAGCCAGGGGATGTTGTGAAGGTCAAAACCATTACTGGGTTGAGAAAATAATTAGATAAGTTCATGTAAGATAAGCACATCAATTGTTATCAGCCAAGATGGTCAGGGATGCAACACAATTCTCTGGGTGTCCCTAAGCCTCTGACTGCAAGAAGCTGGGACTGGATGACAGGGAATGGGTCACTTGATAATTGCCCCATTCTGTTACTTTCCTTTGAAGCACCTGGCATTTGCCACTGTAAGAAGAAAGAATATTGGGCTAGATCAGAGGTTCTCAAACTGAGGGTTGGGATCCCTCAGGGGGTCATGAGGTTATTACATGGGGGGGTCACGAGCTGTTAGACTCCACTCCAAACCCGTTTTGCCTCCAGCATTTATAATGGTGTTAAATATATTAAAAAGTGTTTTTAATTTATGGGGGGGCAGGGCACACTCAGAAGCTTGCTATGTGAAAGGGGTCACCAGTACAAAAGTTTGAGAACCACTGGGCTAGATGGACCATTGGTCTGACCCAATATGGCCATTCTTATGTTTTTGTAACCCTGGGGCCTTAAATGCTCTGCTGTTGTGTCTCACAGCCCAGACACCAATAGCGAGCAGGCAAGTATGCAATTCCCTGAGTGGTTGTGTGCTGTGCAGCGATAGTTCAGGACTCTGACCCAAGCAGCCTGCCTACAACACAACAGCCCCACCCTGATCTCCTCCAGTCTTGTTTGCTACTTGCAGGGTGTCTCCAACACACACTCAGTCCCAAATTTCCCCCAAACCATCTGCCCTGAAATGTCCAGCCCTCTCCTAGCACACTTGGATAAATAATAAGGGTCATTGCCCCTTTAAAGAGACAAAAGCACAGTTTCTTACTTTAACTGGAGTCGACAATCACTTCAATTCAAACATAAGGACTGGGTTGGTTGAGATTATAAATAAAACAAGTTTATTTAATCAAAAGAGATAGGTTTTAAGTAAATTCAAGTACAAGGGATAAAGACAAAATGGTTAGAAGCAAACAAAATTAAAAAATACACTTTTCTAATGGTTAAGATGTAATTTAACAAGCTACCGTCTTTATTCAAGGTAGATTACTTACCAATCTTTCTGCTTTGCAACCACGGTTGACTTTCTCTCAGTCAGGATCTTCCTAGGTGAAAGATGCCAAAATGGCTCTTTTCCCCTTATATTTCTCAGAGTTTATTGACTCTGTTTCAAGAGACAGGATGACTTCATGCTGTTCTTTCCTTCCTGTGGACTTTCCATCTTCCTAACGATTTGATTGTAAATTGGGCTTCCATTGTTTTGATTCCACAAAATTACCTTCCCTCCTGTATGGGAGAAAACCTGTTTCACCCTTTGTTTGGTCAGACTTTAAAGCATAATATCAGTAAGTATCCATAATTCCTTGTATAATGTTTATATATATATATATATATATATATATATTTCACAATGATCTTGATCGTGTAATATGTCACAAGCTTTCAAAAAGATGCTGCTTGATATACTTTTATAATACAGCAAAAGTATATACAATCAGTTGATTCAATTGCTTATTATTTAAGGTTCAGACCCCCTCCCACACTCACTAGGTTGATGGTTTTGTTTACCTTTTATGTAAAGGTACCTTAATTGTCTCTGCCTGATGACCAGGCTGTCAGACAAAAACATACACATTTCATTGTATATGGGGACTGAGCTTTAGCATTACTTGCCAAACAAACATAATTTTAGCACATATCCATAACTTTTGGTGTACACACCACATATATACATTATGCAAGAATATTAATGATCAGTGAGTCATTAGTTTTCCAATGATATATTACATGCCATCTTTTGGGTATATATAACATCACAACAGAGTGTTAAGTGTAGTGAGTCTGTCAGTCCTGACAAGAGTTGCTGACACACTGTAATGAACCATCAATGTGCCTCTATGTTACAGTCACCTCCTGATGACCTGCCTTAACTCCAAAACCTTAAGAGCATAATTTTCCATATAGATTAATAACTTCTTAATTATGATCTGTACATACATTTTGCAATGATTATGCTAATCAGTGGGCTCTTGGCAGAGACCTGACATGCCATGCTTTGCTAAACTATTATGCAGCTATCCAACCTAAGGGATACCTGTAAAATTCTACGCACCCTCTGTGCCTGCTGCCAGTTTGCACCAAGGGGTAGCTAGGTCACAGTGGGTACCTTTTATTCCTCAAAATTGTACTATGAAGAATAGCACCAACTGGAGCTTGTCGCATCCCAGATTTGGCATGGGACAATGGGTAACTGAAAGAGCACAGATGGGCAATGCAAATAGAATCAACTAATATTTTACCATGTTCTTCACTTCTTGTTGTCTTTTCATTTTGAAGAATAATGGGATGAGATTGCTGTAGTGTTTATTGTGATACTAGCATGATTTGACTATAACAATACAGATTCAGTGTAATTTGTGGCACAAATGTCTGCTGGAATCATTACAATGCTTACAGGTAAGAAATAATGCATGACATGAAATAAATGTTTCAGGTATTTAGTTTTGAAATGGTCCATCTATGGTTTTGACTATAATTAAATCAGCAGAATTTGAATTCTCACTGGTAACTGCATTTTCCAGTCTCAAGACATTTGTCACAAGTTACTGCATTGTGTAGTGACCCAGACCTACAACATTCTGCCAAATTATGTAAAGCAATTATAAAACTCTCTCTCCTAGCTCCTCCTTTTCCTTGATGTTCTGCTTAAATGTGGTTCTTGTAGCTATTCAGTTCTTATCACAATGTAATCTTATAGCCTGTTTCTAGTTGGAAAGTCTGTCTTGTGTTTCTGTGTGTTCTAAAGTGATGATAAATAAAATCTGCTTTTCCCACTTTATCAGAGGAGTATTTTTAACAGAGTAAAAAAAAAAAATCAAAGGTGAGGTTATTCTGAACCTTTCAAATCAGTAGTTCCATATGGATAATTTTTCTTGAGTAAAATTAAATTGTTCTAGAGAGGGAGTTCAAATAGCCACATTGCAATTATATGTACCTGTGTATGTGAAGTGTGACAGTTTCAGTCTGCTACTTAAATTATATTGATTTTTGTGTTTAGTTTGCTCCTGTTGCAAAGTATTTAGGCAGCTGGCAGTTCAGATACCACACACTATTATAGATTGCAAGAACCGCAAGAGCAGAACCTCAAGCTCAAGTAACTTATATTACAGAACCTGGTTTTCAGAAGTGCTCGTCACTTGCAGCTCCAGAGTGCTTAGCAGCAGTTCTGAAAATCTGATCCCACAAACACAAGTAATTTTACACACAGAAATAGTCCAAATGAATTGAGACTATTCAGACATGTAACATTACTTATATGCATAACTATTTACAGGATTGGGGCCTAAGTGTATAAACTGGATTTTTGTCATTCCCTTGCATCTCCTTGTGGTCATAGCTATTACTACACAAATTTCATACAATGGGAAGTAGTTGAAAGAGGCTGCCACTAATGTAGCCTGTTCAGTGAGAGTTTTTTATTATGGGAGGAGCTAATTTTTGTAAAAAGGCTTAGCTCTACAAGACTCTGCAAAGCTAATAATATAGTACTCTAACAATTATGTTTTCAAAGGTGCTGAATTCTACTCAGTTACCACAGAAGCCAATATTTATAATAGGCATTCTATTGATTTACAAAGAAATACAATATTCATACTAATAGAGACTTGAGCATCTGAACTAGTATCAACAGAGGGATAGCCATACATGTAATTTACTTGAATCATCAGTGCTATCAGGTAATAGTAGTCTGACTATGGTAACTACTTTAAAATATATTAAAGTTTTAACCCTGCGGCATAAGCAACCTAGATCTTCAAAGTATTGCAAAATGCTTTTAAAGAGCTTGAATCCATAAAGGCTGCATAAGGCTGCATAGACTTCTGCATATAAGTTTTATTGATGTTAATATGATGCAGCCATGAATTCTTACTTATCCTGATGAGAATGTACTAATGAATTAAGAATAGAGTTTGGATACGCAGGAAAGATTTGCAAAGGTATAGATGGGAATTAAGGCTCAGGTCCTCAAAGGTATTTTGGCTCCTAATTTAAATTGAAAGCAAGGGAAGTTAGGAGCTTAAATACCTTCAAGAGCTGGATCTAGGTGCCCAAATTTCAAAGGGAGTTGTGTGCCTAATTTCCTTAGAAAATCTCCCCCTTATTTTTTTCTCACCATACCAAATAAGAATCTAAAAATATAATTGTGGCTTCAAAAATCTTGTGGCCTAGAGAAGAAATGTTTTGACGGCACTGTTCTCTGCTAATGCCTCATTTACTGATGGAAATTTCAGATTACCCATCCATAAATCTGGTAACCTAATCAAGGCTAGCCAAAAAACAAACTAGTCAACCAAATCAAATACACATTTTGTGCTAGTTAGACTAATACTGCTTAACTCATGGCTCTTGAGCCAGATGCAGACTTTCATAACAAAGAAAACATCTGGAGTCTTGGACTTGAATAAAGCATCACACCACAGCCTAGTTCACTATAACAAGAAGTATACTAGAGAAAAAAAATCTTAAAATGTATATTACTAGAATAAAATTAAATGTTCTAAGTGCCACCTAATGATTTAAAATGCTGAAAGTGAACACATAAATCTGATAAATACATTTAATGTATCAATCTACAGTTCTCCACTTGAGGTAAAAATCACTTAGTCTTGATGGGTGCTTTCCTGTATCTTGGGTGACAAAAAAGAAGTGTCCTTATTCTTTGCTCTGCTAAAGCAAACATGATAAACTAAAGTAGTAAATAATTTATATTAAAATTGTATTTGCATTAACTATCACATGAAGTTATTTTAATGGCTCATGTTTCTCAACACTCAACTTGCACAAAGATCTTGTTATGCTCTTGTTAATATGGACCAGATTCTGATCACCTTGCACACACGGAGTAGCATCTTACCCTGTAAGTAGTCCGATTGCGCAACTTGTACAATAATATGCTATTCAGCATGATCCAGGGGATCAGAATTTGACCATACATGAATTTAAAAAATCAAGTTACATTAAACTGTCTGACAATCATGAAATAAATGGGACTTGTGTGATAAGCATGTTGAGTCCATTAAAGTATGGTGAAAACATACACCTCATTCCTTTCCTATTTTTACAAAAGTACCCTATCAACAGACCTTTTAAAAATATTCCTCCCCAGTGAAATGATTTATAGTGTGTTCCTGATAAGAAAACAATTGCACACACTGCTGCACTTTTCCCTAAAGACTCATTCAGGGATTTAGTCACATAAATTGCAAATAGGGAGGCACTAGGTTCCACTACATCAGTGGTCCCCCAACTTTAACAATCTGTGAACCCCTTTCACTAGAATGTCAAGTCTCGCAAACCCCCTCCTAAAAATTAATATTTCCAGGGATTTTCTCCTTTACCTGAGTACAAATTATAAAAGCAGTAATCTTGGAAATATAAAATTTGTTTTTATGACATGCTTATTACACACTATTTATTATTTATCATTGCAGTATTTTTATTACATTATTAAAATGGAAACACTCTTCCAAGATCTCACTTTTGTAGCTTGTATCACTTTGAATAAACCTGTTATACGACAAGGCTCGTATGTTTCATCAAGGAACACCAGATGTGAAACAGCATGAAGGTACTTAAGAAGCCAACTCAAAGAGTTCCTCCTACACAAGCTGTCAGGTCTTGAGCAGTCTAGGCAAACAACGCACGTTACAACAAAGCTTAAACTTGTTCTTCATAATCATTTTAAAAACAATACTAGCTGACTATTTAATTTTAAGAACAGCAAAAAATATCCACCTCCCTTTCCATTTCTTATGAGTCTTGAAGTTTAAATCTCCTCAGTGTGATAGAGATGCTTGCTTTGATCTGCTTAGCTCCTGGAAGTCCAGGGGCTCCAGGCTGCTGGCCCTGTGCTGCCCAGAGTCCCTAGGGAATTTTTTCCCCCGAGAACCCCTGTAACATTTCATGAACCCCCAGGGGTTCACGAACCCGTTTGGGAACCACTGCACTGTATCTACAGCAGGTGAATACTTATTACTTACATTTGTTGCCAGTGTAATATAACTTGCTGCAGTGTTTGTTGATTTTTCAGACTAACATAACAGCAATTCCCCTAGGACTTTATTAACATTATGATAAAGCAAATTGGGAGTAGATGTCCCAAATTTTTTTCAGAGGTGGGACAATTCAACTCCCTGTATGACTGATCAGTGTGGATCTACAAGAATCATGTTTTAAAAGTTATTCAATGCACAATCCAGGAACACTAGAAATATACCCATCCCTAGAGGAAGGAAATAGAGGACACCATGGTACTGAGCACGTCTACAGTTACAGCATTGCGGCTGCCCCGCTTTAGCGCTTAGTGAAGATGCTACCTATGCCAACGGGAGAGCTTCTCCCATTGGCGTAGGTACTCCATCTCAAGAGGCAGTAGCTATGTTAAGTATCAGAGGAGTAGCCCTGTTAGTCTAGATCTGTAAAAAGCAACAGAGAGTCCGGTGGCACCTTTAACACTAACAGATGTATTGGAGCGTAAGCTTTCGTGGGTGAATACCCACTTTGTCAGACGCACACACAAAAGCTTATGCTCCAATACATCTGTTGGACTTAAAGGTGCCACAGGACTCTCAGTAACTATGTTGATAACAGAAGTCCTCCTGTCAACATAGCACTGTCTACACTGGGAGTTAGATTAGTATAAATGCATTACTCAGGGGTAATCCCATCCCATAGCAACATAGTTATACTGACATGTTTGTAGTGTCCAGGCCAATGTAGCTTGATTAGGAGCTGTATTCAGGCCTCCTTTTTTATGATATAGTGACTAATTCTAGCTGATGTGGTATAATTTATTCATAATAGCAGGGCAGAATGACATACTGTTATTTTCGGTGAGTCGGTTTAATGTAGGATGTTCACAATTTTCATAGTTAACATTTCCCCATTTGAGCTTCTGCTTAGCATGAAAGGGTATTTGTGTCATACTTAAAGTACATAATGCAAAGTAGTTACCATGATCCAGGATGCTACAGTAGCATATCCCATGTTGAGATTGAAGTTTATAAACAATTGTGACCCAATTGTTGATAACTCCAATTGGTCAATTACCAGGTTCCATTTTGTTTCAAAACAAACTTTCCATAAAGATAATAGTTTTGTATCTTACACTTTAATCCTTAAATATTAGACCATATGTCCCAGCACAAATGAGATTGAGCACAGGTTTAATCCAGATAAAACCGGATGTATTAGTATGCAGAGAAAGCACCCAGAACAAGTGAGTAGCAGTAAAACAGCATCAGCTAGAAGAAAGGCACTAATTGTAAAGCAGACTAGTCACTGAGCATCTTTTTAAAGCCTGGACTGCAAGTAGCAGCTTTTTTCCCTTTGTGCAGCGTGACCTTTGTCACTTATGCATTAGCTTACTGTGCTCTAGTCCATTTGGGTACTGTAGTCCAGAATTCAGCACCCTGTAACACCAGTACTGTTTCAGCTGTCTGGTGTTTTCTGGCTGACATTAAAAGTGCAAGCTTTTATCTTTAAAGGTCCAAGTAGTTTGGTCTAGGTCATGAGACCATCCCTTTCCTTTTGTACATGGAATCAATACAGGCACTAGTGCTTTATCTTTACAACAGAAAGTCGTAAGGTGTTCTCTTTGAGGGACTCTCAACTGTTAATTCTTTCTTCCCCACTTGGTCCATATTTGTGGACATTCCAGACATACTGGAAGACTTTTCTCCCCACAGGAGACAGTTGAAGGAAGAGACAGAAGGAATGTAGAATTTCTTAACTACGGTAGAATGGGTTTATGGGGTGAGAATAAATTTTGATTATATAAGTGGTGAAAAGCAGATGTGGGTAGCTGAGTTTAGTTGCCGATTATGTTTTAAATATTGAAAGTGTAGCTATATTTTAGATCAAATGAAATGGAACATTGGAAAGGTTCAATAGGCAAGCAACCATCAGTAGGGAAGGCTGTTAACTTCAGGGATGAGGGTCTGTTGAATATTATAAATTCTGACATTAAGTTTTCATTGATGTGCACAATAAATGTTGACACTAAGGGCATGTCGTCACTAGCAACATGGCCGTGTAGCCACGGCACCAGCAAGGGGCGCTCCCAGTGCTAGTGCACTGTCTACACTGCTACTTGCAGCGCTCGGGGTTGTTTTTTCACACCCCCGAGCAAGAAAGTTGCAGCGCTGTAAAGTGGCAGTGTATACAAAGCCTAAAAGTCATTAACTAAGTGCACAACAAAGCAGGGTTAAAATCCCTTAAACTGAAAAGCTCAAAGCAACCGTTACTATGAACTATACATGCCTCTATATTCACACTTATGCAGCTTTCACATTATGAAAAATTAAGATGCAAGACTGTTATAGAATTACAGCAACAAGCCTCTCAGTTGGAGTTTAAACTTCTTCCCTCCCATGGCTGTCGGTGCAGTAGTAAGTGTTCTCAGCAGCATTTCCTTCACAACTAGGTCTTGCAAATTAAAGAGTCAAAGAGCTTTCCAATAAGAATTTTTATTGTAACACAGAGCAAACAGAATGTTCTTGCATTTAGAAGAATGTATTTGGTCTCTTGGTGGTGAAACGTGGTTTGTGCTGACGACGCAGAACTCTGTGTGGCAGAGGGAACTTGATTTTCGAATCCTGTAAGGGAGAAAGTGTTAGTTTTCATTTATATCGATCTTGCAATAATCTCAAGTCATACACACACTATGAAAAATAAGTCACAATATGTGAATTAGAAAATTCGACTTCTGACCTTCATATCTAATCTGTATTAGAGATCAGAGCAACAATCATTTCCATGAATCAGGGTTACTAGAAGCTAGAAACAACTGAAGGTTCGTTTCTAAGCTCTTTGGGAAAGGGAATGTCTTTATTCTGTGTTTTTACAGCACCTCACTCAATGAGGTCCTGGGAATTACAAATATAAAAGACATAACTACTAACACCTTTCTATACAGAGCTGCCTTTTCTGCAAGTTAAGATAACTACATTGAAATAAGCCTGTTTCAGCGTAGCTGTAAGACTAGATGTACTTTTTGTATTTAAGACAGCTCACTCACTCAAAGCACGTAAGTACTGAAAAATCAAACCGATTTTGATCAGTAGTTTCACTCAACTAGTTCTAGCACTAAAGGGACCATGATTCCAAGTTACAACAGCATACATTCAAGTTTGACTCAATACATCTCTGCTATATAAAATAATTGTTGGACTGCAATGCAACACTCTGCATTTTTAATCAGCATAGTACATCCTGTAAACTTAGTGCAAACTTCTAGGTAAGAGATTTTGTCCCATCTTGTGTGTTACAATGAGCACCACCAACCACTGTTTTACTTTGTTTCACTTACATGGAATTGCTTGACTGCAGGTCTACGGCACTTGCTAGCAGCAATCTCCTCAACCTTCATGATCTGAATAGAGTGAGCACGGGCACGATGGCGGGCACCCATATCACGGTCTGTAACATAAGGGTGATGTTAACATTCTCTCATTTAGTTTAAACAACACAATTCACAATTTTTTCATCTCCCTCTGCAGTTTGAAATTGCTTACATGTAGCATGTTTTCTTAAACAGAGGTCCTTCTGAAATTCACTATTCTTGCATAATATATTTAACAGCTGACTTGCATACTATAATTTAAACTGCAGCTTGGTAATACATTTTTTCCTATACTTTCCCTACAGTTATTCTAGTCAGGAGGATTATTAACAGAGGAGCAACAGTCTCTACTGAAGCTTTTCATAATAAGTCAGAGGTGCTGACACCTCCCACATACACCAAAATTCTTCAAAAAAGGTACAATTCCGCATGTGTAGTCCACATTTTTTGGGCAAGAAGTTAGTGAATCAGGAGCTATACTTAAAATTATGAATACTGGAAGATGTAAGTTGGGTACAATAACTATTTCCATACTTTCAAATGGCTGAGTTATACTTTAAGTATAACCCTACGTTTCTAGCTTTTAAAAAAAAAAAAAAAATCACCAACTTTAGCATTGTTCAAATTACTCAGTTAATACAAGAAATATACCAGGGACTGATAGACCTGAAGGTTCACATTTGAAACAGATTCTCAAAGAAATCCGAGGCCATCTTTATACCTCTCAAAGCAAGGGCTCCAAATTTTGGTGCTCATCATGTATGCACCACATACACAACATTAAGTACAGTTTAACCTTTTTGTTCAGTAATTCTGGGGATATCAGGATCTCAAGTGCTTATCAGTTTCAAAAGACACTGCTATCTCAAAAACAACAAAGAGTCTGGTGGCACCTTAAAGACTAACAGATTTATTTGGGCATAAGCTTTCGTGAGTAAAAACCTCACTTCTTCTTCTGCTATCTCACAATATTATTGTGCCTACTACAATGCTCTCGAAGGCAAAACACACATTTTCATATAAATCCTCAGCTTTCAGGAGTTTACAACTCAGATGTAAGATGTGCATTCAAGGAATTCTGAGCAAGCTCTCAACTATATTGCTTGAACCAGATTAGATATCAAAATTACCCACAGAATAGTAAACTGCTGTGTTTAAAACTTAATTTGATAAAATGAGTTAATTTAACAGATACAGAATATGCAGAAAGTTTTATGTTGGACCTTCAGTTTCACTTTCAAAAGCACGTCAGCTCTTGAAAGGCGACAAGGTACATATGATATTTGCACACATGACAAGAACACTATTACTAAAAATAATATTCTTTGGGTTTTTGTGTGCAAAGTGTTTTAAACACAAATTAAAATGCACAACTATTGTTATATTTAGAATGAAAAAATATCACCCATTATAGTAACTGCACATAGAATCTGAATTAAAAGGTAGCCCCAGATATCTCAACACAATAATAGATCATTAGTCTATCAGATATTAAGGTCTACTTGTGACCCTTTGTAAACAGTGGCTATGAGGTCTTTTTGGCCAACACACCAATTATCTTCTATACAAAAGATTTCAGGCAATTCAGTTCCCACAAAAATTCACTGTTACAAAGCACAAAGGTATCTTCCACATGGCATGGATGATAAAGTCTTAATATGCTCCATATGGCCAAATGAAATATATCAGAATTTCCTCACTTTGGTGCTTGTAAGATTTCAACATTAAAAAGTCATCAAGTCCAAAATACTATTAAGTGTTGTGCAGAAAAGAAGGGTGAGCCTTAGTGATTCTTCCAAAAGTATCAGTTTCTGAGGAACCAATAACTTTTATTTTTAAAAATTTTTGAGCACTCAAGTATGATGCAAGAAATAACCTGAACAGGAAGAGCACCAAACTACAACTTTACACAACTGTATAACCAAAACAGCTTCTTTAATTTTATTAAAATTTAAAAAAAAATTGGCAGAAACTAAGCATAAACAGTTTCAGAAGGTTATGTTCAAAAGATCTTTAAGGGAATAAGAAATACTGGTTAGGAGGAAAGTCTCCAACAATCACTGCTAGTCAGTTGTTCAACCATTTTAATTCGCTTTTCAAAGAATCTAGTTGTACTGTTATCTGAATGCAGTCACCACCTTCACCAAGGTTTTCCTATATATCTCTATTTCAATTTCTCAAATGCTACGTGAGGTCTTACACATACCACTGCTAAAAAAATATTCTTTGTTCCAACAAATAATTACTTACAGCACTGTGTAACAGCACCAGCAGTTGTCAGGTCCCTGTATTCCCTGTACATGTTGTGGGTTCCACTACGAGAATCATAGCGTAGCCAGATACCAAAGTTTTTCACCCGCAAAGGGGACTTTTCAAATACCTGAGGTTATAAAAATGAAGAAAGAACCAGAGATAAAGACACTACCTCACTGATGCACTGTGTATTGAATAATAAAACAACAGTTTGGGAGAATACCACCTTAAACTTCTAGTTGAAGCATACTGCAGAATTCTATCATCTTGGGAGTTTTTTGTCTTCATACACACGCCCCCCTCCACTCCCAAATCATTTTTTTCCCCCCCCATCAATCATGGTAACGGGTAGGTGAGTAGATTTTTCTATCCAGGTAAGTAAGCAGCTTTCCAAAGGGATAAGGAAAGATTTTTCAGAAATACAGAGTGATTTAGGAGTACAAGTTCCTGTTAATTTCAACAGGACTTGTGCTCCCTAGTCACTTTTGAAAACTATGCCTCAATTATCAGGTTAGCCCCAAAACTTAGATTTTATATTTTAATAAAATCAGGTTAAATCTAATGGTTTCAGTTACTTTTTAAAATTCCAACTGAGGGAAGAGGAGGTAAGAGTGAGTGTGCCAATGGCGAAAATATGTTTTACCAAAGGAAAATTTCATTTTAATATCATGGACTTTGCAACAAGGATGGTATAGAATTACAAAACAGATTAGAATTAGAAGGTTTAGATGAATCTCAAGTGACATATACCAAAGCAAACTAGGGAACTGTTTTAAAATTATGATGTTGACTACTTAAAAATTAAACTAATTTTGAAAACAGAACTTAGAACAAGTATTTTCTAAGTAGGAAATAAAATATTAGTTCTCCATTACTGTATTTTTTGGAGGTGAGGTAGGGACCAGCAGTAGCCTAGATTATGTCTAAGGATTATCTGTCATGATTTTGCAAGGCTGACCTAATGCATTTACTTTTAAATTATTCATGGTTCCTAATCATTGTGGAAAGTAGCAGTTTGATTTTCAGGTACACAAAATGTGACCGGTGAAAAGTTTAATTTCACTGTCAGTGACATGATGAGCTCTTTTATAAATAATTCCATTCCAATATATAAAAACATCTAAAATCCCAGAAACTTCCAAGACTACTTGTTTTTTTTTCCCCCCCTTTTTAAGACCATACCTGTCCACAGTACACAATTTCTCCAGAAGACTTCTTCATCTTCTTCAGCTGAGACACAAAGTACCAGAAACGGGACTTGGCAACAACATGATTAGGAGCAAAGATACGCATCCGATAGAGGGGCGGTGTTGGACATTTAGGAGTAGGAAGGCATCGCCCAACAACTTTGTACTCCCTCAGCTACAAACAAGAGAGAGAGAATGAAAAAACCCTCCAATGTTCAGAGGCGAAAGCAAGACAGTGTTAGCTGTACAGCAAGGCAGGAGATCGCATGAGCAGTGATGTAGGAAGCCCACAGCTACTTCAGACAGCAATGTTGAGGGAAGCACCTTACAGCTGAGAGTCCCACGGATAACAAACACTACCGCCGAGTCCAGCTCTCCTACAGGATCTCGTCAGGCCCTTCGCTTCCACGAGCGCTTGGGCTCCTGAAAGGCGACAAGGCTCCTCTTATTCCCCGCGGAGAGCATCACTCAGGAAGACAGGGCCGTCCTTAGGCATACGCAGGTGAGTGCGGGGAGGTTAGGGAAAGGCTCGCCCCCCACAATCACCGGCGACGGGAAGCGGAGCAACGCGGCCCCAGCCCGCTCCGCTTCCCTTGCCCCCAGTCATGTCGCGGGGGGGGGAGGGGGAGTTGGGGAAAGGTGTCCCCCCCCCCGGGAAGCGGAGCGCCGCGGCTGGCAGCGGGCGGAGTAGAACGGGCTGGGGCCGGGCTGCTCCGTTTCCCGCCGCTAACGGTGAGTGCGGGGGGATCCCTTCCCCCAAGCCTCCTCCCCTGAGCAACACGGCTGGGGCCCGTGGGAGGGAAGCGGAGCGGGCTGCTCCCAGCCCCACCTCCCCCCCAATCCTCTGGGCCTTCGGGCTTTGCGCGTTGTACACAGGGGTCAGAGCCCCTTGCGGGACTTGCCCTAACCAGAAAGCCGCGGTTACGGGGCCTCGAGACCCGGCGTCCTGGCCCGGCCAGGCCGAGCGCTCCCGCCATGCCTCAGAGCAAGCCCGCGGTCTGGGTACCTGAAGGGGGAGCGTCGGGGACACAGGCGGCCTGCGCGGAGAAGAACCCAGGCCCGCCTCTCCTAACCCCGCGCCCGAGGCCAGCCCCAACGAAGGGGGCGCCTGCTGGCTGCTGCGTGCCTCCCCAGCCTCACGTTCTTGGCGGCCGCCATGTTGGCCGCTCGCTCCCTGAGGAAAAGATGGGGCGAACCAGGCGGGCGGGACCCGCCAGAACGGCCCGAGTACCAGTTACCAGCCCTCCCCACCCCCCAAACCGGGCCGAGGCCGCCCAGCCGCAACCCGCTAGGCCCGGAGCGCCACGCTTACAGTGCCCGACGCCTTCATAGTGCTGCCTCGCTCGCCGCCACCCAGAAAAGGAAGGGACGCTTGCGCTCCAGCCTCACGTCACCCGCTCCGCAGCACGTAACGCCCTCGTAATCATGCTAAACACCGATTGGTTACAAGAAAGACTCCTACTGGATGTAGCATCAGTCAATCAAAGCTCAGACAATCTTCTATTGGTCTCTTTAGCGACCGCCATAGCTACACGTTATGCTCCAGCGGCGCGTGGTGGCCCACTAGACTAAGGGCCCCGTGTGTTGTCCCTACAGTAATGGCATATCCTCCAACCTATTAAGCTATGGCCCTGGTAATGAACAGCAGTGAATTCAACGCCCGTACCTAGTCCCATTCTGCAACACTGCTATCGTAGGTAGCCGAGTTCCCAGCATGCATTGCAGCGAGCACATGTGGCCGGCCCACTTCGCCCAGGATAGCACACTGCATGCTGGTCCTTGTAGTTTCAGTGGTCTCGCCATAGGAATTAGGAGGTAGCTAGGTGGGTGGATCTGTTTGTCTCCTGACGCACACTGCTGGCTTCATTCCCTCCATGTTTAGAGGCGGGTGAGCGCTCCCCTGTTTGGACTGGAGCGTCTTTCACTCCCATGTGCTGAGCGGGGTTGGATTTGCTGTCGCTCTTCCTCAGCACCAGCTTTGTTTTGGTGATGCCCCACATAGGCTCAAGCTCCCCAGACTCCTGGACCGACTTGAACTCAGGCTTTTAGTCTTGTGAATCCTGTGAACAAGGAAGAAATTGATACCAAAATTGAATTTCACAAACTCAGCGCCTACATTTTCAGGGTAAAGGCTCCCTAGGCACCAGTGGTTCTACTTCTGGGCATGGTGCTGCTGTCTCTTTGTAAGCATCCAGATGCCTATCTCCCACCCACCTAAGCCCATAATCAGCAATATGTATGATATGACTTTTAAAAACTAACTTTATATTTGTGAATAATCTAAGCACTATATCCAGATGTACAGACACTCTTTCCCCACAACCTATGTGTTATATAATTTTTTAACATTAGCTTTAATACATTTTTTAAATCTGTTCTTATCGGTTTAATATCTGACCCCCCTACAGAGCTGGCTTTAGGAAGTGCGGGGCCCGATTTGAACAGTTTTGTCGGGGCCCCGGCAGGGATGACTGGGAAAAAAAAAAAAAAACACGTAAAAAAACGTGGGGCTTGTACTCACCGGGCAGCACTCGTAGTCTTCGGCGGTTTGTCCTTCACTCGCTCGGGGTCTTTGGTGGCACTGAAGGACCTGCTGCTGAAGTGCTGCCGAAGACCCAGAGCGAGTGAAAGACCCGCCGCTGAAGTGCCGCCGAAGACCCAGAGCGCTGCCGGGTGAGAAAAATTAAAAAGGAGCCTCTAGCCAGGGAAGGGATTCTCGGCCACTTGCCCCAACCCCGGCAGCCCTGTCACTGGGCGCGGAGCCCTCTTAGGCGCGGGGCCCGATTCGGGGGAATTGGTGGAATTGGCCTAAAGCCGGCCCTGCCCACCTAAGCCCCTGAGTGATCCACAAACTGGGAGGAGATATCCATGATCTGTTTAAGTTGTATGCAGAGCCTGATCCAGTAGGTGAGCTCAAAGACTCTACATACCAGACCACTAACCAGGGACATGGGAAACCCAGGTGCCATTCCCCCCTATCTGCCAGAGGGGGAAAGAAAGAAGATACCTTTTCAAATCCTATCTCTTCCTCAGGAAACTCTTTTAAAACTCTGGAATTAAAGTTATCCAGACCTGCTGATTTAAAAATGCCTAAGTTTAGTAGGTGCTGTTTAACATCCTTCCAACACACTAGTAGGGTGGAAAGAGTCTTATTAAATATGTCTGTTCTTTTCCCAAATACAGAACAGAAATATTGATTGAATACTTCTGCCTGTTCTGCATTATTACTGATAATTCTACGATTTCCCTCTAGTAATGGTCTAGGGAGAATGATTCTGTAGTCCTGTGGTTAGGGTTCCCACCTAAGAGATAGGAGACCCAAGGTTCATACCCCCTTGTCCAATCATTCTTTCATTATCCACAGGGGAACAACAAAAGGAGAGACTGAGAGGTCCTAACATCAAACTATCCCATAGGCACGACGAAGCCATTTAGGTTGACTTAAAGGGCTCTTAACATCGATTTTTGTACTCCTCACGAACGAGGGGATTAGCACTAAAATCGACATCGCTGTGTTGAATTTGGAGTAGTGTGAACGCAATTCGACGGTATTGGCCTCCAGGAGCTATCCCAGAGTGCGCCATTGTGACCGCTTTGGACAGCACTTTCAACTCAGATGCACTAGTCAGGTACACAGGAAAAGCACCGTGAGCTTTTGAATTTCATTTACTATTTGGCCAGCATGGCGAGCTCATCATGACCACGCAGTCCCAGAATCGCAAAAGAGCTCCAGCATGGACTGAACGGGAGGAACTGGATCTGATCGCTGTATGGGGAAACGAATCCGTGCTATCAGAACTCCGTTCCAAAAGATGTAATGCCAATATATATGCCAAAATCTCTAAGGGTAAATGTGAGGTGTTTACAATGCTCACAACTGCAGCGGTGATCTGAGCGGACTCCCGCTTGCAGTGCTATGGTGTATGCATAGGCAATCCAGGAAAAAGGGCGAGAAATGATTGTCTGCCATTGCTTTCACGGAGGGAGAGAGGGGTCACTGCAAAACCACCCACAGTTACCTTGTCCATTATCTCAAATTTTTGTAATTAATAAAGAAAGAATGCATGGTTTCAAAACAATAGTTACTTTATTTGGAAGGGGGGAGGGTGGTTAGTTTACAGGGAATTAAAATCAACAAAGGGGGCGGGTTTGCATCAAGGAGAAACACACACAACTGTCACTCCATAGCCTGGCCAGTCATGAAACTGGTTTTCAAAGTCTCTGTGATGCGCAGCGTGCCTTGCTGTGCTCTTCTAATTGGTGTCTGGCTGCTCAAAATCGGACGCGAGGTGATTTGCCTCAACCTCCCACCCCGCCATAAACGTCTCCCGCTTACTCTCACAGATATTATGTAGCACACAGCAAGCAACAATAACAACGGGAATGTTGGTTGCGCTGAGGTCTGACCGACAGCGCCAGCGAGCTTTTAAATGTCCAAAGGCACATTCTACCACCATTCTTCACTTGCTCAGCCTATAATTGAACTGCTCCTTACTACTGTCCAGGCTTCATGAGCCATGGGAGCCAGGGGTAGGCGCGACCGTGCGGTGCTGCTGGCTGGGAGAGCAGCCTGAGGCAGAAGCCTCCAGCTCACATGATATTCCAGGCAGGACTGAATCTACATGAGACGAAACTTAAAGAAGAGAATGACCTGGAGTCACTCCCATTCGGGGCTCTAAGAGGAGGATAGCCATGTCTGTCCAGGCACCCTGATCAACCTCACTGAGGTCTGCCAGGAGCACCCAGGAGACGTACGATGGCTATCAGTCCTACTGCACCATCTGCCACAAAGGCAAGAAGCTGCTGCTGTGTAGCAATGCAGTACTGTGTCTGCCAGCAGCACCCAGGAGATGTACAGTGACGGTGAGCTGAGCGGGCTCCTGCTTGCAGTGCTATGGCGTCTGCGCGGTTAACCCAGGAAAAAAGCCGCGAAACAATTGTCTGCCGTTGCTTTCATGGAAGGAGGGGTGACTGACGACATGTACCCAAAACCACCTGCGACAATGTTTTTGCCCCATCAGGCATTGGGAGCTCAACCCAGAATTCCAATGGGTGGCAGAGACTGCGGGAACTGTGGGATAGCTACCCACAGTGCAACGCTCTGAAAGTTAACGCTATCCTCGGTACTGTGGATGCACTCCGCCGACTTAATGCGCATAGTGGGGACACACACAATCAACTGTATAAAATCGATTTCTAAAAAATCGACTTCTATAAAATCGACCTAATTTCGTAGTGTAGACATACCCTTAGTAGAGAGACGTATCTCCCTGCAACCTAGATTTAGGGTCCTATCTGTCAGAGAGGGGTGGGTCTTAGCGCAGACTAGTTTAGGCAGCTCCTCACCTAGCACGCTAATTTTTGTGGATTGTATTCTAAGGCGCTTATCTCTCCCCGTTAATCTTATAGGGAGACTAGATGGCTAACTGGGCATTGTAGATTGCAGTGTTGTTCTGCTGATATTCTAGGTGCCTAAAAGTAAGCACAATGATGCTCAGTGTTGCAACACCATGTCCCTTCATAACTCCCACCTCTGGTGATTCAGTAAGTGGCATTCTTCTGTTGGAATAAGTACCAGTTTTAGGGTTCGCTGGGCCACTGGAGATGTCATCTTTCAAATGAAACATATCAGTATTCTTATTCAATTGTGGTCATTAAACATTTAATAGTACTTCTTTTTAAGTAAATTACATGTTTCAACCCCAAATTCCTCTGCAATATCAGTTTGCTACAATATTCTTCACACTTGTCCTAAACTGTGTTGTTCCTGTCTATAGTTAATTAGAAATGTCTGTATTTCAGCGGTGGGTGAAATGATCTCCTTAAATGTTGTATATGTCCTATTTCTGCAAATTGTTGTGCCCAGGTGGAACTTGTTGCATGATTGCAGCCATAACCTGCAAATCTCTTTGGCATGAAAGGCACTGAATAAGTGTAATACATTAATATTGCTATGGTCAGATAAGTTATTCTTTAAATATTTGCATTTTGTTACTGCACTTATTTGTTTTCTCTGTGTTCAGAGTTTTTGATCCTGCAAAAATGCACATTTAACTGTTAATAACTCCATTGAAATTCTATGCAGGCAGAACCATTTGCATTATTGATGCCTTTATCATATTTATGGGAGTCACTGAAGTCAATGGGACCATTCACATACTTAAAGTTAAGCATGTGCATAAATATTTTGTAGGATGTGGAGATATTTTGTAGGCCATTTACTGAACAAGTTTTTCTAGTCAGAACTACAAAACCAACACCACTGTGGAAAAACAAGTTTTATTTTGTCCTGTCTGGCATGTAATTAATATGATTACCAGCTAAATTCTAAAACGAAACCTTTTACTATTGGTGATGCATGAAGCAGGAAGAACACAACTTGATTTTCTAATTCCAAGCTGAGTTTATTGTGCAGCAGATTAATCTTATTTTGACTTGTAAACTGAGCAGAGAATTAATACACAATCATGCTGTAAATGAAAATAATTATTGAACCCACATCATATTTATAGTAATATTTGTGACTATTACCACATTTTATAGGTGTGTATGAATAACTGTTCTTATTTTATGGCTATTTTTCAATAAACATTTTAGAAAACTGGAAATTTTTGATAAACAGGTTGTGTTTTGGTATGTGCATCACATTTTTAAATCATACATATGCATGAGCAGCAGGTGAAGCTTCCCCTTGGGGAGGCTAACCCCATGACCTGCCTCTTCTTGGCTGGCCCTGACTCTTCCAGCCAAGGTCACACTTCCGCTTGCTCCTATCAGTCTCTCCCCCCAACCCCCCGCCCCGACTGGGGTAAGGAGGCTGAGTGCTTGGCTCCTCTCCCCCATGACCCTAGCCTCAGTGGAGAGCTTGGTTGGGGCCTCAGGAGGGGGGCCTGAAAGCTTGGTCCCAGCTGGAGTTGTGCTCTCAGCCTCAGCTGGGATCATGGCAGAGCTCTCGGCCTGGGCTGGACTGCTGAAGCTCTGAGCCTGGAGCCCCTCTGCCATTCTGCCCCCCTCCTCCTGCAGTCCTGCCCATGTCGACACCCCATCCCATTCCTTCCCCTGTGGCCCCATCCCCGTGCTGCCTCTTCCATCCCAAGGGCCACTCACTCCTCTCCTCCTCCCCACTGTGGCCCTGAAACCAGAAAAGCTCTGTGCCCCTGCCATGGCCCCGGGGTCATGGCAGGGGAGAGATTTTTCCAGGGGCTCCAAATCCACCCTCCTCCCAGGTGGTGCAAGGTTTGGGGAGGTTTAGCCTCCATTAGGTGCCACCTATCTACATATGCAAAGCTTGACAGTGTTAACCTGAACATGCTTCACCACCCATCAAGCTGAACCTACCCAGAAACTGTAACTGATAGAAGTTTCCATCATTTTGCTTGTGCGCTTGTATAAAAAGTAAAATGATTAACCGCTATTGTATTTGTGCATTCCTTGTTGATTAAACTATATGAGTTAGTAAATCAGTGTGTTTGACTGGCATCCTAGAGACTACTCTACTGACAGTTTCTATAAAGATTATTTAACATATAACTAAGCTTGGCAGAAGTTATTTTTTATAATTTTGACATAACACAGATGTTTATTTTAAATATTTTTTTCAATTTGTATTGATTTAAATTTTCAGTTGTAGGAAATCGTACAATGGGAAGAGGACAGACTAATTTTTTTAATGACAGTAGACATGGAACTTCAAAAAGGTAAAGCTTTATAACCATGAAACCACACATTGTCAGCATCACATGTCAAAATGCACGAAGTAAGTTTCCTTAAATCAACCTTTAATAAGTTCCCAAGATTACATCTAAGCAGGAGAGGTGGCTCTGTGTAATTATCCATTCCACTTGCCAGGCCAAGTTTCTGTGCAGCACCTCCCTTTCCCCATTCAGTTCGCCTCATCAGCAACTACACGGAAGGCCTTGTCACTGTCAGAGGCAAAGGAAACCAGAGGGCAGCCTGCAGCGGGTTAATAACACCAAGATTTATACAATGCGTCACGCAACAGCCGAATTTTTGAGGCCTGCGGACACTACATATCCCAACATGCCATGCATCCTGTGGGGACTATATATCCCAGCATGCAAGGCGGCACGCTGGTCTATGGGAGGAGGAAGGTGAGTGTCCGGAAGGGGAAATACCTCTCGCTCTCTTTCAGGGACCGCTTGGAGCGTACGCGAGCCGCAGAGCATGCTGGGAACTATAGTCCCCGTGCTTTGCCTGAGGAGGCGGGGACACGCCTGGTTAGAGGCTCGACACCACATTACGCGCGCCCCGGACACGCAGCCAGCATCACCCGCGCGGCCGCCCCGCGCGCTCCAGTGGCGGCGGCGTCCCCTCTCCCTGCCGCCGGCGGAGGCGGCGCGCGGGCGCGGCGCGGCGAGGCCCGGCCCGCTCTCTATGGTTGTGGCGGTCTTGGAGCTGCGGGAAGCGGAGCCGGCGGCGCTGCCGGGATGGAGTGACCGGGAAGGTACTAGGGGAGCGGGGGCCGGGCGGGGGACTCACGCGGCTCTGACTCAGCCCAGCCCTCGGCTCCGGTGGGAGAGGGGCGCTGCCCGCGGCTGGGGCGGCCGGCCGGCGGCGTGGGCCACCGCGTGTTCGCGGCTGGGTAGGGGAACGTGTCCCAGCAGCAACCGCTGCGGGCCGCGGGGCTCCCTCGCCGCGTACTTGGCTGGCTCTGGACCGGGCTTTTCTGATGCCGGCGCCTGCCCGGCCTTCTCTCGGCAGCTTTGAACTGGGGAAAGGCGCTAGAGGGCTCGGCGCCTTTGCTGCGGCAGGCTGGGTCCTCCGCCCGTGCGGCATCGCTGGGGGCGTTGTAATGGGGCTGCTCGTCCGCCTGGCAGCGTCACGGGAGCGTTTGACTTGGCCACCCAGAGCCCTCCTAGAGTGCCGCCTGCCCTGCAGAGGTCCTGGGAAATGGGAGTGGGTTTTCTTTAAACTTGACAAATACCCTGTTGTACATGTGTTACTAACACCTGTCGTCTCTAACAACATCCATTTCTGTAGAGTTTCTGCTTTAATTTGAAATAAATCTCTAGCGGTTGTGGTTGCAACGATCACCTTTAACATATGAACCACTGAAGTCTCCTTTTCTCACATCTGTATACAGAGTGAAATTAGCCATTCTTCAGAATCCAGCATGCAGTAAGGGAACTGACTAATCATTTCAATGTCCCATGCTCCTTGGTAGGCGCTAGGGTTATTCCTTCTGCCTTACAACAAGCACAATATGTACTGCTAGATGGGTGATCAGAATTTGCCTTAATCCTTTGCCAAACACTGCAGAGGTTTCATGCTGTAGGACAGGGATGGGAAAACTATGGACCAGGGGCCGGCCCTCCAGACATTTTAATATGGCCCTCGAGGTCCCGCCAGGGAGCGGGGTCTGGGGCTTGTCCCGCTCTGCACATCTCCCAGAAGCAGTGGCATGTCCCTCCTCCCCCTCATACATGTTGGGGCAGCCAGGAGACTCCACACACTACCCCTGCCCCAAGTGCTACCCATGCATTTCCCATTGGCCAGGAACCACAGTCAATGGAAGCTGCAGGGGCGGCGCCTGCGGACAGGGCAGTGTGCAGAGCTGCCTGGCCACGCTTCTGCATAGGAGCTGGAGGGGGGACATGCTGCTGCTTCTGGGAGCTGCTTGAGGTATAAGCACCACTCGGAGCCTGCACTCCTGACCCAGCCCTGATCACCCCCCTCCCCCCGCCCTCTGAACCTCTTGGTCCCAGCCCGGAGCACGCTTCTGCCCACCAACCCATCATCCCCGAGCCCACACCCCCAGCAGAGCCCTCACACACACACCCTGAACCCCTGCCCCAGCCTGGAGCCCCCCCCACACCTTGAACTCCTCATTTCTGGTCCCATCCCAGAGCCCGCACCCCCAGCTGGAGCCAGCACCCCCTCCTGTACCTCCGCCCCAATTTTGTGAGCATTCGTGGCCCGCCATACAATTTCCATACCCAGATGTGGCCCTTGTGCCAAAAAGTTTGCCCAGCCCAGCTGTAGGAAGAGAGTGCTGTCACTCCTCATTGATGTGCTAGTAACAGATAGGATAGTAACTTAATTACATCTGTATTTCCCATCCTGAGCTAGGATAACGGGGTGGAAATACCTCACTTCTTTCACTGGCAGTCCTTTGAGTTACTAAATAATGGTGTTGATGGTCTCCAAAGGGAAGGAGGGGGATTTGGGGTCTTTGTGACGAAGCAATATTAGTACAGCCATTGAGGAGGTAGAGAACCCTATTTCACCACAAGAAGTTAATAACTTCAGACTTATTCTGTTAATTTTCTTTCATTCCAATGTAATTTCCTGTTAAGGTGTCTGATTCTGGTTTGGGAGCTCATCATAAGAGCTCCCAAACCAGTAAGGCTTTGTGCATTTTTCATTGAAATGTAATAACTTCTAATTAATAGTACATGCTGTACTAAGAATACTACCCTAGAGCTTCAAAACGTTGTGTTAAATGAGAACTGTATATTATACTGGGGCTTGCTAGCAGGAGCACCAGGCAAAGGTACAACTCTTACATTAAATAGTGTGTTATTGAAGAATTATTACACATGGGATATTGCAACAAATCTGTATTACACAATGTATATGAATAGTTAAAGCAAGTTGTTTTTCTAAGGAAATAACTGACCTGTCCAAAATTGCAGCATAAGTACATTGAGAAAGTGTTACTCCTACAGAATGGTCTGCTAGTTCAGCGTTTCTCAAATGCCGCCAACGTGGCCCCAGTGGAATTTTGTGGCCATGACACGCTCCTGGGCCGGGGGAGGGGAGGAGGCAAAGCAGTGGCCCCTCCCTGCAGCACCGAGCTGTTGCTCCTGGATGAGCCACCTTGGTGTTTGCTGGCACTAGTAGCAGGGATTGGTATCCTGCACCGCACAGCCTCCCAGGGGGCTCTGGGTAGTGTCTCTGGAGAAATATGGGCTGGTGTGTGTGGCACCAGAGGAACCTGGGACTCTGCAGGCGGCTGTTGAGTTCCTGACCCACTTTCCCAGGGATGGTGGGCTCAGGCTTCAGCCCCAGGGCAGCCACCAGCAAGAGTTGGTGCCTGCACTGAGCCCACCAAAAAATGTGTTGTGGGAACCCCCGTCTATGCAAGTCTATTTCTAAGACTGAGGGAACTCTCTTTTTCTAATGGCAGCCAGGATGCTCTCAGGAGGGAGTCGTTGTAGAATTAACTATCACTGAAGATCAGGCTGAGAGCAGGTCTACACTTGAAATGCTGCATCAGCGTAGCTGAGCTGCTGTAGCGCTTTAATGAAGATGCTCTGTGCTGACAGGAGAGAGCTCTCCTGTTGGCATAGTTCATTCACCTTTGCAAGAAGTGGTAGTTATATCAGGCGGAGAAACGTAGCTGTTTAGACCAGCGCTTAGGTTAGTATAACTGTCGCTCAGGGGTGTGGATTATTCACACCCTGAGTGATGAGTTGTATCGAAGTAAGTGTAGTGTAGACCTGTCTTGTCTGCACTAGGAATATGTCTTCACTAGAAATGCTGAAGCTGCACCCTTGTAGCACTTCAGTGTAGAGACTACAGTGGTGGGAGGGGCTGTAGTTGATACACCTCCCTGTCCCTATATTTCAGGGGTTGGAAGACTTTGGCTCTCGGCCCGTCAGGGTAAGCCGCTGGCGGGTTGGGACATTTTGTTTACTTGGAGCGTATGCAGGCATAGAGTCCCTCAGCTCCCTGTGGCTGGGGTTCACCACAATGTATTAGATCAGGAATCGGCAACCTTTGGCACGCGGCCCACCACGGTAAGCACCCTGGTGGGCCGGACCGGTTTGTTTATCTGCCGCGTCTGCAGGTTCGGCTGATCATGGCTCCCACTGGCCGCGGTTTGCTGCTCCAGGCCAATGGGGGCTGCGGGAAGCGGCATGGGCCGAGGGATATGCTGGCCACCCTTCCTGCAGCCCCCATTGGCCTGGAGTGGCGAACCGTGGCTAGTGGGAGCTGCGATCGGCCAAACCTGTGGATGCAGCAAGTAAACAAACCGGCCCGGTCCACCAGGGTGCTTACCCTGACAGGCCAGGAGCCAAAGTTTTCCAACCCCTGAAATATAGGATCGGCTTATGAAAGGGTCATACAGTTTTTGCTATTTGTACCTATCCATTTTGGGGGATTGGCTTATAAACGAACGGACTAATGAACGAGTATATACGGTATTTGAGTTAGCTACACAAACTAAAATTTTTAGTAAAGAGTTTCAGGGTGGATTTGATTTAAATCCCTAGTCAGGAAGACTCCATTTAATCATGGATTTCTGCATGAAAGTGCATTCTTGTTGGTTGGTATAACCGTAATACATATTCTTCTCACAACTCAGATCGATGTAGGTTTCATTTTTAGAAGGTACACACAGTTTATTTTGAAAACTTTTCAGATTAGATTTACAGCTATATCAGAAAATGAATGATTGGTTATTTCATTTACCAAAGGTAATTGAAGCAGATATTTATGAAGTCATTGGGAGGTTAACCTATTGAACTGGAGATAGTTCATCATGAATATTTGGAGGATTTTCTTGCCATGCTGTATTAGGAGGAGAACGTCACCAGACACATTTAAATTGTTTTATTTAACTAAAACGACGTGGTGTATTCTGGATTTTTTTTCTTCAACAGCAAAAATATAATATTTTAACAAAACAAGCATATGAATTTTTGAATTTAAAAAACTTGAATGTTTAAAATCAGGTTAAAATGGTTTTTAACTAAAATAGTTAAATGAAATATTAAAAAAAAAAAAAATTAAATAGACTGTGTCAGCCAGGTCAACATGGGAAACTTAAAATATTGGCTTCTGCAGCTAACTCAGTTGTCTTCACCTTGATTTTCCCATTGGTTCATAATCTGGAAAAGAAAAACAAGCTTTCCTGCTTTTTCTGGTCCCAAACGACTTCTCAATTTGGAATGTATTAGTCCAAATGAAGAAAATATTATTTCTACACCGGCAGAAGAAGCTACTGCTGTTTAAAAGTGAAATTATCACTTCAACAGTCTCTGAATCCAAGTGCTTAAGTGACTTCCACCAGTTCACTGGTGTGACTTTCTTTAAAACATCAGCAAACATCTATTTCTTGACTGGTTCACCCTTAGCCCTGAAGTTTATTTTAGTTGGCATTATGGAGGGATGATTGCTGGATGTCCATGTCATAGCCAACTCCTCTTCTTCAGCAGTTAAGGTTTGATCCTGGTACCGAGTATTGAGAATATTTGCAAGAAAATGAGCTGGAGGTAGTGCTTGTCCCATTTTTTTTTTAAATGCTTGTAATTTAACTCTGTCATTATATATTTCCTTTTTAAGCTCTCACTCAGTTCCTTCCAAATTTCAACAGCATTAGCAATAAAACAGCTATTTCCCTGCATTTTGTTCAAGGCTACAGAAATAGGCTTCAGGGTACTCGGCATGTGTTCAACATTTCTCTTAAGCCCAATGTTGAGAACTTTGTCTGTGTCATCAGATTAGGCTAGTTCTTGTGCTCAAAACAGCCCACTACTGAGTTCCATCACATGTCATGTGGAAGAGTTAGCTTGATTCCTCCCACTTTTTTTTTTTTTCAGAGCAGCTGCTGCAAAGTGGTTGTTACGGAAGTATTTGCAATTTCAACAACATTAGCCTTTATTTTTGGAACATTGAAGTCTTTGGCTAGGAGGTGTATGAAATGAGCACTGCAACCGTATGTTATTAGCTTGGGACACTCTTCACTCTCTTCTAAATTTCTTCTCATCTTGGACACTTTTGCAGCATTATCTGTGACCAAGCTGCGTACTAGACATTTTGAATTTTTTTTCAGTTTGTTATAGCTTTTACTGCTGCTACTTGTAAATATTCTGCTGTGTGTGCATTTCCTGATGTATCAATTCTTTCTGTAAGGAAGACATTCCCTTCTTCTGTTGTCACACAAGCATGTACAACAGGATCATTGTGGACATTGCTCCACCCGTCAAGATTCAGGTTAACAATTTTACCCTCTAGACCTTTTGCACTCTGCTAAATGTCTCTTTCATACATTTTATCCAGCAATTTGCCTGCAACATCTGTTCTGTTGGGTGGAGCGTATCCTGGTCTTAATGACTGAACCATGTTACTGAAATGTGGGTTCTCAATCATATGAAAAGGAGAGTTTGTTGCATAAACAAACGGGGCGATTTTTTTCATCAATTACTTTTTGTAATGTTGTGGTTCTTATCACAAACTTATCTATAGTTGTTTCTGGATGATGGAGTTTTTTTTTTTCCTTTTTGCTGCAGGTGATATACTGTGGCTATGTGATATACATGCTCTGACTGAAATGCTATCATTGGCAGATAACTCTGAAACTAACAAATGATGGTGATTTTGAAGGTGGATAGTCTTCAGAATCCTGTATGTTGAGGATGGATTCTCCTAAACAAAATAAGTCAATGAAGTTATTTAATTATTATTACCATACTGCTCATTTAGTATTACTCATTGCATTCACCTACGCTTAGTACTACTTTAAAGGGGAAATTGTAAAAGGAAGATCTGCCTATTTCAGCTATTTATTTTTTATCATAACTGCATCTAAAATGATAGTACCATAGAGTAACAACTATATCTTTTTGTTCAAACATGAGAATTCAAGAATGGTCCAGAAGGAAGAC
Source organism: Trachemys scripta elegans (assembly GCF_013100865.1). NCBI lineage: Eukaryota > Metazoa > Chordata > Testudines > Emydidae > Trachemys > Trachemys scripta. The sequence goes on from NC_048298.1 coordinate 60,164,039, forward strand.
AGACAGTCCTTAAGAAAGAAGTATGAAATAAAAGTTTGCCAACCTGAAGGTCCTGCATGTTCAGACATGTTCCTTTCATCATCTTCAACACAGCTTCCTCCTGAGAAGGAACACTTCTCATGACGTTGTTTCATTCAGGCAACAAGGCCTTGGATCACTTTGATGCACTGTTTGCATTTTGCATGTATGCCTGTCTTAACCACAGGTAGAGGAACTTCATTTAAAATATTCCCAAACTGGTTATTATAGGTTAAAAAATAGGGGTCTCTCTCTCTCTCTCTCTCTATCTATATATAAAAAAATAGAACTGGAAGGGACCCTGAAAGTTCACGTCCAGCCCTCTGCCTTCACTAGCAGGACCAAGTACTGATTTTTGCCCCAGATCCCTAAGTGGGCCCCCTCAAGGATTGAACTCACAACCCTGGATTTAAGCCAATGCTCAAACCACTGAGCCTGGTTTCCCTGGGCTGCTTCCTACTCTCCCCTGGGATGTACCTGTGTCTGTTGTCTTGGGGGGCCTCTGGCCAGGCCGCAGGTGGCAGCTCCTTGGCATCTCGGTTGGCTGGCAGCCCCGGGGAGATCCGGCCAGTCTTCCGGTGGCAGCCCGGGCAACTCCTGAGTGTCTTGGTTGGCCAGTGGTCCCGGGAGCTCTGGCTAGTTCTCAGGAGGTTGACCCAGCAGCTCCTCTGCAGGCTCCAGCAGCAGGCAGGGTGCATCCATCTCCTGTGGTTGCTCCACTCCAACTGAGCTGCAGGGCCTGCTTTTTATAATGTCTCCTTCCTGTCCCGCCCTTCCGTTTTGGGGGGGTATGGGGGGGGGGGAGCAGGCGCAGACTTGGCTCTCCCGATTTGGCCCACAGGGGGTGTGTTGTGGTCCCTCCCTGTCTCTCTCTGAGAGAGGCCATGCCTCCTTGCTACAGCACTATTGAAATAATAACGTAGTTAAAGCATAATCTAAACTGGAAAAAGTTTGCTAGTGTAGCTATGCCTGCAAATCGCCTATTGTAGATGCAGTTTATAATGACAAAAGCACTTTTATGCAAGCATAACCACATCTACACTAGTGTATTTCACAAAAAAATCACCCCTCCTAACAGACATTGCTAAAAGTTTCTAATGTAGACCTGGCCTAAGGAGACTTTGTGCCCAGAAGTTCAGAACTACCTCCATATGAATTTACTTGGTTTTACTATTAGACCTTTTAATTAGTTTTAAAAAGTGTTCTATGAACTTCAAAAGTATAGGTGGGTGGGGAAAGATTGTTTCTATGATTTTTGATCTCATTAAGCCCCAGATCCACATTGCATTGTTAGTGCAATTGCTCTAAAACAAGGCTGAAAAATCTGTAATTGAGAAAGCTACAAACCTTTAAACAGTTTTGAAAAGTCTTAGACTTTCAAAAGTCTTAGAGGTTTGCTAATAAGAAATGAAACATCTCACCTCTATTGTTTATTAAAGGGCACAGCTTGAAATCTTGTCTCTTTCCAAAAATGAGTTGAAGTAGTCTTGCCTCTGAGTCTCCTTGCCATGTTTGTAGTCTTGGGAACATATTTTAAAATATGGTCACTGTTTAATATTCAAGATAATTACAGAAAGAGGAGAAACTGGAAAGACGGGAAACAAACTGACTGCAAAATGCTGTCTAATGGACTAAATAAACATTGAAAAAAAGAAATTATCTGTAATCTTTCATTTGTTTTGGGAGCTATTTCTAACAAAAAAAGTTACGAGAGCTGATTTTTTTTAAAAAACTTTTTAAATCCATGAAGATCATCTCTTCAACACAGGATAATGTGGATCAATGTGGGAAGCTTGTTGTGTTGTCATATGCATCATTCCTGTTTTGAGGATTTTTGCTTCCATTTCTGTCAGAACTTTTAAGGACTAAATTCACTTCATAAGAAAAGTTGTACCTGTTACATGTAGGTAGCTCATCATTACAAACCTTTATACATGCATTTAGTTTTATCTATTAAAAACCATCCAGCTGCCCTCCATAATACCAGTTTTATAACACACTATATCAAGGGCTGAGTAGAAATTTATTTTTGTCTTAATTTCAAGTACAGGGCTTCCCTCTCCCTGGGTCCTTTTAGCACTATGGCTTACCCCTGACAATGGAGCCCCAGCAGGAAAATGTATGTAAGATGTAAATACCAAGAAATGGGAGACTTTACCAATAGGGTTTCAGGAATTTTTTTAACTGATTTCCTCTGACTTAATCTCTTCTTCCTATTGTCTTCCTTCCTTTCCCTCACCTCCCACAAACTATCAGGCCTGCAGTAGATTATATCACACAAATGATGAGAACAGACTTAGTGGCAGGTCTACACTACAGCCGGGATCGATGCTCTGAGATTGATCCACTGGCGGTCGATTTAGGGGGTCTAGTAAAGACCCGCCAAATCGACTGCAGATCGCTCTCCAGTCAACCCCTGTACTCTACCCCTGACGAGAAGAGTAAGGTAAAGCGACAGGAAATTTTTCTCCTGTCAACCTCCCATGGTGTAGAGCCTGAGAACTTCCTTTGGGACATAACTATTGTATAATCTACCCTGCTGCTTTAATGGCATCTGGATATTTTGAGCAAGTCTTTTGGTTTGTCCATTATATTTGGTAGGGTTTCAAGTGAAATCTGAGCTTTACAGAATGGCCTGTATATTCATTCTGCATTTATTCTCGGAACAATCTTGTTGGTTTTTCAAACCAAGCTGTAGAAATTGTTTTACAGGATTCATAGTTTATTCAATCTGAAAATTCTTTTTTATTCAGAACTCCAGAAAACAGCATTTCAAGTAAATTGGCATCACTCTAAGAAAGTGGTTTTCAAACTTTTTAGGCTGCATGCCTCTTTCCAAATATTGTAGTTTATCGCATACCCACCTCTGACATAGGGTCATAATATACCTGATTAGATTGTCAAGTCTTACTAAATAAAATGTATTGTCCGCCATTACCAGATTTTTCTCATGTACCCCCTAATGAGAGCTCTTGTACCTATAGGGGTGATAAGTATCCCAGTTTGAAAACCACTGCCTAAGAATAAGTGGACTCTTTCTGAATAAAATGTATTTTGTAGCTAATTTATCACCTTGTTCAGGAAAAAGGTAGGATGTGTTTTGTGCAGTTGGTAGGGAACAAGTCCTCTCAATATCTTGACTACTATGGAGAGGTTTTTATCAACAAATCCATTAAGTATTAGTAGAAATAGTAATTGAAGTTGCTGATTACTACAGCCATAAGGTTAGAAATACTAGAAAATCGTATTTAAAAAAAAAAAAGAATAGCTTAATACTGCACTTGAATCAAATGTGGGTAACCAAAACAAAAAAGCAAAACCCAACATTCTCTATGCATTGTAAATTTGAATCCGTGTATTTGAATTAAATACAGATTTTCTGATATGGAGCTTCTCTGTTAAATTGACAGGAAATTCTTTTGTGGTTTTTATTACAAGATGAAAGTTCAAATGTATGAAAAACTTAAATTTATTCATAGTATAAAAGGAAAGCTGGAGTACTTTCTGGACCATAAGTGGTGTTAGTGAAGGACATGAAGCCCTAATGTCTACAGTAGACCATATGTACGAGTGTGTGGCTGTTAATAGATTCAATGTTCCTGTGCATTTTAAAGGCTTACATGCATTCTGGCAATCGTGATACTTCTGCTATGATTATGCTGAGATAGTTTGCTGATGTGTTTAGTGAATATCGTTTCTTCCAACTTTGCTTTTTTTCCCTGTTTGCAGATGTTTGTAGTTTCTACTATAGGAGAAGGGGGCAAACCAGTTAAAAATAGGAAACAAAAAGTATAGCAACAAAGATGGATGAACAAGCCCTTCTAGGGCTAAACCCAAATGCTGATGCAGACTTCAGGCAAAGGGTAAGTTTGTTTTTACGTATGGCAGCCAGTTACTATGCAACTGTCTAATATCTTATTGATTTGTCTGATTATTTAGATAACTGAAGTAAAGGGAACCTATAATTGTATTGTCATTATGTATGCATGCTAGATGCAGTCCTTCATTTTACATACATACTATTTTACCATTTACTATGTACATACTGCCATGCTAAGCATGGCTTTTCTCACTGTAATTCATCCTTGTTAAATTTTTTCATTCAGTAGATTACACTTAAAACTCATTGTTTCTACTGAACACTTATGAGGTAGATTGTGGCTTATGTACTATTAGTGTATAGTTTAAACTAGTTACATAACAGCACTCTTCAAGAATATGGTTCCATTTTAATCAGAATTTCAATATAAATTCCATTTCTCAGACTCCTTTTTCAGCTTTTAATTGATGTACACATTATCTTAAGTTATATTGTTTAAACTTTAGTACATTTTTAAATACAGCCATGTGTGGCTCTCAACACAAACTTAAAACCTTCTTTTACAGCACTTTTAACCTAAAATCAATAAATGCTGGGTCACATAAAATTTTCATTAAGCTTCAGCTCATTTCTCCCTGGCCACTATTAGATGTACAGTAACTCCTCACTTAACATCCTCCCACTTAACGTTGTTTCAAAGCTACGTCGCTGCTCAATTAGGGAACATGCTCGTTTAAAGTTGTGCAATGCTCCCGTATAACGTCGTTTGGATGCCTGCTCTGTCCACTGCTTGTAAGATTCTGTGGAAGAGCAGCAACTTTACAAGGGAGCATTGCACAAGTTCCTCTTCTCCGCCTCCTCCCCCTCCCTCCCTCCCAGCACTTCCCTGCTGCCAAACAGCTGTTTGGCGGTGCTTAAGACTTTCTGGGTGGGAGGGGGAGGAGCAGGGAAGCACTGCGTCTCCACTCCTCCCCTTCCCTCCCCTCCCAGAAAGCCCTAAGCGCTGGGAGGGAGCAGGGAAGCACCGCATCTTCGCTCCTGCCCCTCCCTCCCAGAAAGCACTAAGCGCCGCCAAACAGCTGTTTGGTGGCGTTTAGGACTTTTGGCGGGGGGGGGAGGAGAGGAGGAGTGCGGATGCAGCATGCTCCAGAGAGGAGGTGGAGTGGGGGTGGGAAGAGGTGGGCCTGGAGTAGAGCAGGGATGGGAAGAGGTGGGTCTGGAGCATCCCCCGGCAAAGTCAGCACCTGTTCTTCTCCGGGGAAGCTGCTGCGAAGGTGCTTCCTAGCATCCTTGCCTGCAGCGGGCTGTGCTTATGTGAGGTAAGCCAGGGGCACTTCCCAACCGCAGTAGAGTACTGTACAGTGTATATAATGCCTTTTGTCTGCCCCAAAACATTTCCTTGGAACCTAACCCCCTGCATTTACATTAAATCTTATGGGAAAATTGGATTAGTTTAATATCGTTTCACTTAAAGTTGCCTTTTTCAGGAACATAACTACAATGTTAAGTGAGGAGTTACTGTATTGCTTTGGTGCTTCTAGCTGGTAGGAAAAGCCATTGCAGCACGACAGGTTTCAAAGCCTACTGGACAGCTCAAGAGATGTTATCTGAAGTGTGTGCATGGGTGTGATTGTGCAGCTTCCCAAATCCTAGGAGTATGATGTAGTAAAATCTCATTCTGTGGTCAAATTAGTGATTGAAAGGTAAGGGAGGTGTCAGTTGATTTGTAAACATCTATGGAATAATAACTTCAGTGGTGTCATCATCTGTGATATGGCAGGGGGCACTCACTCCTCCCCTTTCACCAAAGGCTCCCTGCTCCAGGCCCTCTGGTGGAAATTTTGATGTGTTGTCAGAAGTTGATCAAGTTGAGTATCATTTGAAAGCCCTTTCTCCCGCAAACACAATGTTACCAAACTTGACAAACCTAGAACAATTATTTAGCTATGTATTTGAGAACATGTTTAAAAATAATTGTTTTTGTAATTATACTTTAACATAGGGATGCATTGCTTACATAAAAATATACACCGATCTTTGGTAATATTAGGGAAGTTAGACTTGACATGTAGTACTGAAAACATTTATTCATCTAAGTCATCATCAGTGTCGTCTCCATCTAGGGCTCCACTGCTAGATATGTTGTCGTGTTGATTCTTGTCCATGCTGCTCTTGCCTGTCTCTATACAAGGCAGCCTGCTGGCCAAACATCTGCAGGGTAGTGAGCATGGGCTTTGCACATGAGCATTTGATTAGCTGAAGAATTGATTGAAGAGTGCATTGTGTTTCACATCTAACTGGTGTGATTAGTCCATCCTCCAAGACCCATCCATGCCCGAAAAGGAGGGTGGTTTTGGATGCGGTCAATCATCCTGGAGCATTCCATTGCTTGATAATTTGTCTTCTTGAAAGCATATATAAATGTTCCCCTCGTTGGTGTCAATTTTCTTGGTTTGTCTGCTTCTTTGAAAATGTCATATTGTTGGTCTTCAAATAGTAAACTTGGCATGTCAGTGCCTCCAGTGCATCTATAAGATCATCAGTGACTTTCTCAGCTGTTCTGAGCACCTTCAGAGCAAGGAGAGAGTCTTCAGAGGCTGAATCCAGTGCTTTCTAGTAAGATAATCTGGTCTTTCCAGCCCACCTTCTGGTAGTGTCACATCCTGAAAGGGTGTGGAAACCTGGCAGTGTGGTGTCCTTGAATGGTCTGAGTGATAGGAACACATCTCTGAGGGATATACGGTGATGCCTGGCAGTAGGCACAGAAACAATCTTGTGGAAATCTTGGGTAGCATCTTTCAGAGAGCACTGGGACATCAGTGTTTTGTGCAAAAATTTGGAGTTTAGTAGCACCTCTCTATTGCATTGATGGCATGCAAAGTAAATATAGTATCAGCCTTCTTTTGGGCACTACGAAGAAACTCCACTGAATGGTGTGAGGCAGCAGCTTCATTACACTATGTCGCAGTGAAATTCTTTGAGCAATTTTTCAGATGCTGTAATTTTTTCCTGCAAGGTATGCAGTTAACTTTCCCTTTGTGTGAGTGCAAGACAGGAGTTTCTTCATTGTGACATAGGAGATGTTCATGGAGTCAATTATTTGTATTGGACAGGTGCAATACCATGGAGTTTCTCCTTTTTGATAAATTTTAAATGGCCGCCTGCATGTGTCAAACGCAAGGTAGATGTCATTATAGGTCTTTTCTCTGGAGTCTCATAATGCAGTGTTTAGACAAATCTCGGCAGGTGTTAAGTTTCTGGTTTGTCAAGAGCCTGTACCTCAGCCATAGCATCTATTATTGTTATGCTGAAAGGTCATTGAGAACAGCATACATGGAATGCATGGAACTGACCTTGCAAGTCCTGTGCCCTTTGGGAAGTGACTTCACACATCAGTATGCTTTTCAAAGAAGACACGTAGGCAGCATTTTTGAAGGGCATCAAGTGTTCAGGTGTATGCTTCTATAGCAGTTGCAGCTTTCTCCCTACTAGAATTTGGTTCATAGTATTGTTGCTGTATCCCCCAGATCTCAAGGATATTAGTGCCATCAATGAAGGAGCCAGTTGCACGTATCTCTGTAAAGAATGTGTACAGTTTGCCAGAACATAGAATCCACCCTTCAGAGATCATTACGGGACACTATTAGCCATTGAACAGGCCAGTAAAGGCCCATGTCTAGTGTCTCAACACACTTTGATTCAGTTCTGCAGATGTATTTGCTCATGTGTTCAAGGTGTGTAAGGAATGTTAATTGAATTGAGGGATCAGTGGGGCTAGCAAGTATGATTGGCAGGAGGAGTATACGTGGGTTGTGCTCTCTGACATCCTGTATAGAGGCAAGTTAAAGGTTGGCTATCTTGGAACGTACCTTTCTCCTGAAATGGTGGTCTGTCCTGGGTTTTGGGAACATTTGAGGGAATGTCTTTCATCTCTTCAGCTAAAACTATACTCTGATTTTTTTCACCTCTGTAGTGCATCCCACTTTTGCACAATAACCAAGTGAGTTCAGGGTTAGTGAAAGTAAAAAGCTCTATTATAGTTGATTTAATTGCTGCTTCATTGAAAACTGGACTTCTTGGCTTCAGAATTTTTGGACCGTGATAGGAGAGTGAGTCATGAGGTAGGGAACCTCCTTAAAGGAACAGTTCTTTTGCTGGTCCTGACAACACTTGAGGGGAACTAGTCCCAATTAAAATGCTCCTGATAGCAGACCATAACAATAGCATGAAAGGTACCTTTGCTATTTGCTGGATCTTCAAAGAATTCTAAGTTATTGGCAGCACAAAATATAAACCTTACTTTGACAGGATCTGGCAGAATGTACAATCCTTCATTCAGTTACATGTGTCCAAGAACCTCATTTGCAATTGCATTCTTCTGGTGGAGTACTTTGTAGTCAGTGGAGGAGCCAATGCTGTGCATAAGCTACACAATTTTGTACGGGTTTTGGAATGAATTGTTAAATCAACAGCCAATTTTAGTGGTAGATTACGCATATGCTGCACAGTTGTCGTGTATGTTGGAAACCTGCCTTTCACTCAAGCACTTGTACATGAGGCGTTGCGATAAAATGGCAGCCTTCTGCTGTATCTGCTTACTATCATACTTGCTGCAGTCACTACAACCACCAATGAACCACTTAAAGAAATAGTAAAGGACACACAGTATTATTTTGTCAGGTTCGACGTCAGCCATGAATCCCTGAAACTCCCACATACCACAGGACAAAATGCTTTTTGGTAAAAATTTAGCAGCAACAGTCTTCATGTTACCTTTGATAGCTCTTTCTTCCGCTTTTGATTGCGCTATGGCTTTTGCTGCTTTTAAGATATGCATTGTGATTCATTTCCACAGATAAGATTGCTAAAAACAGGTTCATATCCCAGAGTTATCTTCAATAAGTGCTTTAAGAGGCTTTCTGCTAAGCATTTTGTTCCTCTTCAGTTCTGTTCAAAACACATATTTCTGTGTACTAAGCCTCTCCATTGGCCATCGCCACCACTTTCCCGCCCATGAGAGCAGGAATGGGGAAACTTTTTGGCCTGAGGGCCCCATTGGGTTTCCAAAATTGTATGGTGGGCCGGTTAGGGCATGGCCCAGCCCCCACCCCCTATCCGACACTAGAGCCGCCCAGCCACACCTCTGTGCAGCACAGAGCACCAGGTCAGGCTGTGGCTCTGCAGCTGCGCTGCCTGGCTGCCCAGAGCATTGCGCCGGTGGCGCAGTGAGCTGAGGCTGCAGGGGAGGAACCGGGGGCTAGCCTCCCTGCCCAGGAGCTCAGGGGCCGGGCAGGAGGGGCCTTAGTTTGCCCACCTCTGCATTAGAGCCTCTGTGAGGCAATTTATGAACTCCTGCTGAGTTGCATAATTTTCAGTAGTAAAATCAGTATTTGTTTCTGTTATTTTTACCTTTCGATGCAACATTTTAGGTATGTTCTCGGTGTATCACTGGATGTGATAGTGTCTTGTGAGGGCATCTTTTGAGTCAGTGCTCCTCTTTACGTTCCGTGACTGCAGAAGTAGGTGTTCTTGAAATGCAGCATTGGGACCTAGAATAAGGCACATCTTGGTCACAGCTGGCACTTGTCCTGCCATCTTCAACTTTTCCTGATGCCCAATACACTTCCTCTCCAACCTTGCCAAATTCAGGTTATGGGTGCACTTCTTATAGCTTATAAGGTGCTACAGAGTGTTGTGTTTAAGTCCTCTGCAGTGGCATTCTCCAAAGGTTCAGCTACTACTAGTTGGTGGTGGTAGTTTCCCATTAATGCCTAAAAATGGTCAAAACCAAAGTAAAAAACAAGGAGCTTTAATAAAATACTTTGGGATTATAATTGTTATGTAACTATGTGCGTACCATTGCAGATGGATTCTCGTAATTTCTGGCTGGATGCTGGCATCTTAACCAGCCTTGTTGTTATACCCCGCCAAAAAGTTGTAAACAAAGCTGATGATCTGTACCAGTAAACTTTTTTTTGCTGATGTCAGATCATCTTGAAGCATTCCTTCCATTTATAATAATCTATAACAATAAAACAATCAGTTATCATATTCTGAAAATTAACTGATAGTCTGAGGGCCACCGTTTAATTTTGTGAGGGCTGCATGTTTGATGTGATACTGTTAAACTACAAATAAAAATGTAAAATAGTAATGTTTTTTTTTAAAAAAACATTTTCTTGGTTATATATCTACATAATTGTTCTATGTTTGTCATGTTTGGTACATGTTTGTGTTTGTGGGAGAAGGGGCTTTCGAATGATACTCAACTTGAGCCATTTCTGACGACACAGTATTACCAAAATTTCCATCAAGCAGAGGACTTGGAGCTGAGGGAGTGGGCAGCAAGTCCCCCTGCCCGATACTACAGGGTGACTCCAGGGAATTTATAATTCTGGAGCTTTTATGAATCAAATGATGCCTCCCTTACCTTTCAATCATGAACTTGCTTGGAATTACAGATGCTTTACCTGGTCCTTGGCAATTCTAAATAAAATGTTTTGGGATGATTGCAGGCATTGGCCTATTTTGAACAGCTGAAGATCTCCCAAGATGCTTGGCAGGTCTGTGCAGAAGCATTAGCCCAAAGAATATACAGGTAATAACTATAAATCCATAAAAATAGTTTATCATTCTCGAAAGTATACTGAACACTGTGCTTCTTTATGGCTTTTTTTGTTGCTAATCAGATTGTATAAATGGGATTGATTTATAATAAATTACTTTTTTACGGTGTTTTTGTAACTGACCCTTTCTGTCATCGATTTATAACTCTCTTATAACTGGCTTCATGCTGAAGCTACACATAGTGTAAGATTTCCACCTAGAAGCAGAGTTTTTATTAAAGTTGGTCCAGATTATTTGCCAATTTGACATAGCTGTTTTTAAAACACACAAAAAATGAGTACAGGTTTCAGAGTGGTAGCTGTGTTAGTCTGTATCAGCAAAAAGAACGAGGAGTACTTGGTGCACCTTAGAGACTAACAAATTTATTTGGGCATAAGCTTTCGTGGGCTAAAACCCACTTCATCGGGTGCGTCCAGTGGAAAATACAGTAGGAAGATATATACACAGAGAACATGGAAAAAATGGGTGTTGCCATACCAACTCTAACAAGACTAATCAATTAAGGTGGGCTATTAATAGCAGGAGGAAAAAAAAACTTTTGTAGTGATAATCAGGATGGCCCATTTCAAACAGTTGACAAGAAGGTGTGAGTAACAGTAGGGGAAAAATTTAGCATGGGGAAATCATGCTTTCCTCCCAGAATGCTCACGGCTCACCTTGGACCGATGGATTCTCAACACCATCTCTCGGGGTTACACCCTCCAGTTTACTTCCTCCCCGCCCAACCACCCCCGTCCCTCCTGGGGGACCCTTCGCACGAAGCTCTGCTTGAGCAGGAGGTGGGGTGGCTCCTAGGACTAGGAGCAATAGATGCGGTGCCTGAGGAGTTCATGGGCAAGGGGTATTACTCCTGTTACTTCCTTATCCCGAAGGCCAAAGGGGGGGCTCAGGCCCATACTCGACCTACGGGGTCTGAACCAGCACGTGGTGAAGCTCAAGTTCCGCACGGTCTCCCTGGCCTCCATCATCCCCTCCCTGGATCCCGGGGACTGGTACGCTGCCCTCAATCTATAGGATGTGTACTTCCACATCAACATATTCGAGGGGCACAGGTGCTTCCTCTGTTTCGTGGTGGAACAGAGTCATTACCAATTTACGGTCCTACTGTTTGGGCTGTCCACTGCCCTGAGGGTGTTAACAAAATGCATGTCGGTGGTAGTGGCCTACCTCAGATGGCAGGAAGTCCAGATATTTCCCTATCTGGATGATTGGCTTGTCAAGGGTACCTCCTGGTCTCGGGTGAGGGATCACGTGGCACTCCTCCTGTCCATGTGCACTGCCTTGGGCTTGCTGGTAAACAACACCAAGTCCATGTTAGTCCCGGTCCAACGCATAGAGCTTATCGGAGCGCTCCTGGACGCTTTGTTGGCCAGGGCCTCTCTCCCACCAAACAGGTTCGAGACCCTGAAAGGTCTCATCGACTTGGTCACAAGGTTCCCGGTGACAATAGCCAGGGTTTGCCGGTAGCTCTTGGGTCACATGTCGGCGTGCATGTACATGGTCCGTCACGCCAGACTCAGGATGAGGCCCTTCCAGCTCTGGTTGGCCTTGAATTTCTCCCAGGCCACGGACAGGATGGACAAGGTCCTCACCATGCTGGACTCTGTGATCACCTCCTTACGGTGGTGGTCCACCCCAAACAACATGCTCCAAAGGGGTCCCATTCAGGGACAGGGGCCTGTCGCTGGAGCTGGTGTCCAATGCGTCAGACCTGGGTTGGGGGGGGGGCCCATGTGGGGAGCTTTCAGACCCCAGGCCGGTGGTCAGCTAAAGACCTGACCCTACACATAAACGTCAAGGAACTCGGGGCGGTGCAGCTGGCATGTATGGCCTTCTGCTCACACTTGGAGGGCAGGGGAGTCAGAGTCCTCACGGACAACACGGCCTCGATGTTCTATATCAACAGGCAAGGTGGGGTCCGATCCTCTGCCGCAAAGCCCTCAGGCTGTGGGACTTCTGTATAGGCCACAACATCCACCGAAAAACCTTCCACCTACTTGGTGCCCGGAACGAGAGGGCAGATTGCTTGAGCAGGGACTCCTCTTTGCAACATGAGTGGTCTCTCCTGGAAGTGGCCCACCGGCTTTTCCAAAGGTGGGAAACTCCCCAGGTGGACCTGTTCATGACTCGGCAGAACCGGCAATGCCCCTGGTTCTACTCCGGGGGGGAGGGGGGTCTGGGGAGGGGTGCTATCTCCGATGCCTTTTTCCTGTCCTGGTCAGGCCAGCTTCTCTACGCCTTTTCCCCTTCTAATCAGCAAGGTCCTGGAAAAGATAGTCGGACAAGGCCTGGGTCCTCCTGATTGGCCTGGCATGGCCTAGGCAGTACTGGTACGGGACCCTCACGGGCCTGGCCGTAGCTCTGCTGTGGCCGTTGCCCCTTTGCCCAGACCTGCTCTCACAGGACCAGGGCCACTTCCTCCATTCCAACCTAGCGGCTCTTCACCTCACGGCGTGGCTGCTCAATGGCTAGGGGGAGAGGAAAGGACGTGCTGGGAGCAAGTTCAGCGCGTCCTCCTCGAAAGTAGACAGCCCTCAACTCGCCGCGCTTATTTGGCAAAATGGTCTTGATTTTCTAGGTGGGCGGCGGACCAGGGTGTCTCCCTGGTGACTGCCCCAATCCAGCTTATCCTTGATTACCTCCTCCACCTGAGGGCCCAGGGACTGGTGCCCTCATCAGTTAAGGTGCACCTGGCAGCCATATTGGCCTTCCATCCGCTGGTGCACGGACACATGGTGTTTTCCCATTCTATGCCTGGCTGGTTCCTGAAGTGTCTGGACAGCCTTTTCCTGTATTCTAGACCTCCCCTCCCCCCAGTTCCGCAGTGGGACCTAAATCTGGTGTTGTCTTGTCTCACAGGGCCCCCTTTTGAACCATTGGCCACATGCTCCTGGTCTGCAATCGTCTCCCAGACCAGGGATGACGCCAGGTTTGGCAGGGCTGTCCTCCATCCTGGGAACTTGTGAACTCCTACCCACCTCCAACAGATATAGCTTGGAATCACCTATTATGGAATACACATGAGCAATCACTCGAAGAAGAAAAGACAGTTACCTTTTCCGTAACTGGTTTTCTTTGAGATGTGTTGTTCATGTCTATTCCACATCCCACCCTCCTTCCCCTCTGTTGGAGTTGTCTGGCAAGAAGGAACTGAGGGTCGGGGGAGCGTGCAGCAGGGAGCAGGTGCCACTCCAGGGGTCGCAGGCGGCACTCCCCCGTACAGGTACTGCTAGGGGAAAAAACTTCCGGCATCCGTGCACATGGCGAGCACGCACACTTTTGTGGAATAGACATGAGCAGCACATCTCAAAGAACACCAGTTACAGAAAAGGTAACTGTCTTTTCCTCACCTCCTTGTGTGAAAAAACATGTCTGGAAATAGACTGTCTCTTGCAGCAGCAGACCTGCTGATGACCTGGCCTGTTTGAGTTCTAATTTATCAATTTTTAATTTCTTGTATGAAGACAAGTTTTGAACTTTTAATGTCATACTAAAATCTTTCTCCTGGTATTTGCCATTTGGGAAAATATTTGTTACACTGTAAATTATGTGAAATTCAGTAACTCAGGAATAAACCATGAGAGGGAATGGAGTGTTTGCTCTGTCTCTAGTACATAGTGTATCATGAGAGGAGTAGAGCCTTTTTTGCCCAAGATGGAACAGCTTAGTACTATACCCTGAAATGCCTTACTGGGATTAAAAATGTGATTTTTATTTAAAAAAAAAAAAAAAATTAAAAGTAAACTGTGCTGTTGGTGTCTTTAATTTTTTTGTCAAGAAAAATAGGTTATATTGGCCTGAGATAACTATATCATCCCATGTTGAGTGATGATTTTTAGCTTCAAATTATTTCTGTTACTGTGGAACGTATTGGAGTCTTCATACTGTCATAATTTGTTTTAAAGTTGTCTTGACTGTCATTACAACTCCTCTCCTCTCCTTAACGGCCAGCTACAAGTTTCCTTTAATGGTTCACTTACAGTGATGGTACTCCAAACTTTTCAGAACTTGTTTATAAAAATAGTTGAGTTGGTTTCCACCACTCAATCACTTTGTAATAAGTGAAATTAAGCAGTTAGGTGATGTACAATTGAAAGCTGGAGCCAGGCTAGTGGTTTTGTAAACCATCCCAACCGTTACTTTCAATAGTGCCTCAGCTGAAGCCTCAAGTGAATGCCATTGTGATGGGTTTAAAAAAATTTTGCTGCAAGGAGCTGGAAGTAGACTCTTACCTTTTGCAGCATAATATAAAACAAAAAAGCTTTTAACTCTGCGTCAAATTCTGTAATTAAAGCACCCCTTGACTGTGTGCTGTAGTTAAAATATAACAATTGAATAAACTAGGCAATATAACAAACGAGTTGTTAAAAAGGAAAAAAAAATAATCAAAACTGGTTGTGTATTTGTAATGACTCTGCTCATTTTCATTTTGCAGCAGATATAACTGATTTTCTTCTCTATAGTAGAGAAGTTCTTCATAAGAATCGATAACTGATTACACAGTTCCAGGAGTGTAGTCTTCCTGGAGAAATGGGCTGCAATATTTCCATTGTGTTGATTGTACTTTTTCTCTTCTAATTCCAGGGATGATCACATCAAATTCTTCTGCTTTCAAGTTATAGAACATCAAATTAAATTCAAGTGAGAAACGCTTTTCTTCTTATAGTAATAGTATATAGAACAATTGTTTTCCAACTCACATTCTGTGCAAAGAAATTAAAAGCTTGATCAGTAACATTCAAAATATTTTTACTTTAATAAAAATAAAAAAAACACACACACCTTAGAAACTTGGCTTATGTTATTACTTTTTAAAATTGTAAAATTATTCTTAAATAGTGGGGAAATACATTTATTTATGAAGGTGTTTTGCTTCAAACTATGATACTTTTATTTATGTATGTGTGTTTTATTTTTATATATATAATATATATGAGAGAGAACATTAAGTTGCAAAGTGAAGAACTCAAAAGTTAGGAAATGCCAGATTTATGGTTGTTTATGCAATCTTAATCTGGTCCTTTTGTGTATATGTGTTGTGATACAAGCTTTAATTATGTGTCCACATTATTTTTTCCACAGGACCCCTGCCTTATTAAATAAATGAGTAGTTATTTAATATGTGTTTATCCTCTTCAGTGTGTAGCCCCAGTTTTTATTTACCACACACCATTCAAATCCTGTCCTGAATGCAAAATTATGTCCTCCTGGATGTTTCTGTGGTGCACTCTCCATAAATTAATGAATGGTTATGAAGCACCCCAATATTACCTTCACAGTGCTCCTGTGAAAATAGGTATTATGATGCCCATTTAACAAATGAGTAAGTGAGGCACAGATTGCTTAAAGCCAGAAATGTCAATTAATGCTGAATGCCCAAATACTTCCCTGGTTTTCCAGAGTTCTTAGCATTTTTAGAGCACATATGTCCAAAGCATAGCTCCAGTTGACTTCAGTTACAGTTGTGAGCACTCAGCACTTACGCAAATTTGTGCACCCAGAAAATGAGCAACACAAAGTTCGTGACCAACTCTGAAAATCTTCATTTGAATGACTTGCCTGGCATTACATAGGAACTCTGGCAGAGGCAGGCATAGAATACAGTTGTTCAGATTAGCATTCATTTGCCTTTTTTCTGAAACTTACTTTTACTGCAATCCCCTGCCTCCTTCACAACATGCCTCCCAGTTTCTGCAACAAATGAGGCGGGGGCGCTACAGACAAAAGCCTCATTCAGTACACCATCCTGGTTGTATGAGGCTGGGGTATTGTGGAAAACCTTGCTTTTGACTGTTTTTCTTTTAACATAAGAAATTACATTAAAAAAACACAATTTAAAAAAAAAAAACCCACCCTGAAAAAACAGAAGTTCCATCTCATAGAACCATACTGATCCATCAGTTTGGGTTACCAGCAGGGTTTGGACCTTGAGAGCCACAGCATAGACCTCTACCACTTGAGCTAACAGAGTAACTGGTAGCTGTTGTTCTCAGTATGTGGATCAAGCATTAAAGGAAGATGAGACATTTTGCCAGTGGGTTTTACAGCTATTGGATGTCAACAGAGGGGAATGTAAAGACTCGGAACTCCTGGGTTCAATTCCAGGTTTTGGTGCAGGGGAAAGGAGAGAATGACACTTTTCTAGCAGACTCCCCTGTCTCTGTCCCTCTCCTCATCTGCTGCCCCTCCAGGTGCCTGCCTCCCACTAACTGTCCTCATTCTTTCTACCTTCTGCTCCTGCAATATCTGCTCCCCAAGTCCTTGTGCTCTTTCGCTTCTCTCTCCATTGCTCACTCTCTGGGTTTGAAGTCAAGCTGCATCTTTCTCTTTGCTGTGTCGGCACCAACAGTGGGAATATTGAGAGCACTGTTCTGGTGTCTGGTGCTATAGGGACCTGGAGCAGCACTTGCAGGGAATGTCCTGCTCAACACTTTGCAGTGACAGCATGGAGCATGCTTGGTTTATATGGGGATGGCATATGAGTAGTCCAGTCACAGGTTGGAGCTGCAGGGTATTTGAGCATGCTTAGTACAGACAGAACCTTTGGAGACCTTAGCAACCAAACTCTGTGGGTATTTAGTGAGTATATGCAAACAACGATTTTTCAAATTCTTATAGCTCAGACAAATTCAAGCTTTTTTTCTGCAGAAACAGAAAAAGGCACACCCTGACACCAGGGCGACCTCCCTCAAATTTCAAGTATCTGTTTGAAAGGATGAGGACCGTATAGCTTCTTTAAAAAAATCATTATAAACAACTCATTAACATGGGCAAAATAACATTTCCCCTTACTGTTGTTCCCAGAAACAGCTGAACCATTTTTGCTGAAATGTTCTAAAAAATCAGCCTAAAGTGGACACCTGGGATGGAAAACTTCAGCCCAAACAATTAAAGTTTGGCAAGGTTATAAGCAACTGAAAACAGGGTTTTCTAATGGCCAGACAACCTTAACTGTAGCCATTGCTATGTGTGCTGCCCATAATGATGAGTCTCTCTACAAAACTTGGCAGCAGGAGCCTAGGAAGTGGCCAGAAGAGTAGACTTGGCCCCTGAATAAATTGTATTATGGGAGTGTGAGACTCAGTTTTAAAGGTTGAATCTTGCCTGGTTGTAATACTGCAACTTTAAAGTAATGATCTGTATAAAATTTACCTTAAGATATGGAATTAATCAGGACAAAACTGAATTTAGTAACAGAGAGCAATGACAGTGGTAGTTGAAACTACCCTTTGGTCCTTCAGTATTAATGTCAAATGGGATAACTAATGGCTTTGATGTAAATACAATATTGTAATAACTGCTCACAGTTAAGGAATGACCACAATTGAGACAATGAATTTTTTAATGTCTAATGCAATTTAATTTTAATTTTAATCTTAATTAAAAATAATAATCCCAGTTAGCATGGACAATTCTTCTTTTTTTTTCTTTATAAGTCTTAAAGGTGATATTAGAAGACGGGGAGGAAATGTAATTGTGTAGTAGAAAAGTTATGGCAATCTGACACAAACAAGTAAAATTATTCCCATATGGTGCAGAATGGCTTTCATTAAATAAGTTGCTAGAAAGTATTTTAAACTTTGACTTAGAACTCTAATATGCAAACAGTTAAGAGAATTCCTTCTGTGGTAAGATTGTATGTAGATTGCACAGAACAGTCTGCGTATGAAGGCAATACAGATGTCTAAGTAATTTAGCTTTTGCCTTTTTAATCTTTGGAATAGAAGTAAGCAAACTAATAAGATATAGGATCGTTTTGATCTGAATGATTTGTTTCAGATATTCTGAACTTACTGAAGTCCAACAGCAGCTAATCAGGGAAACACTCGTAACGTGGCTACAAGCTCAGGTAAATGGCTTTTTTCTTTTACAGCAATTAATAATGCTCAGCAGGCTTATTCAAGGTTACTAACTGGTACCAGATTAAAGGTTTGAAACTAGGTTTAAAGCTTGCTTCCTATTTACCCCTGAAAAAGATAAGCTACCTGATGGCAAAATGTATTCAGACATATGATTGACATTCTAATTCTTCAGGTTTTATATTTTTTTTAAATGCTTGTGTTGAAAACAAGTTTGTAATTGTGCTTAAAATAATGTTTAAATTCTTATCTCTGCTTTTATTCCTATCCTACACCTCAGTTAAGAAATCAATTGTGTCAATTCTTTTGGAGCATTACAGATTTCCTTTTTAGGGATATAACTCAACTTCCCCTCTTTTTTCATTGTCTGAAGTTGGAAGCATCCTTCTTCCTCTTTTGGAGACTCCTGTCCATCAGCCCTAATTTCTGGCTACTTGGAGGGTGGGAAAAAGTCCAATAGAGACAAAAAAAATTACTTAGTCCATCTGTTTGACAATGCACAATACACCTCTGGTATATTGAGTAGTAGTTTGTCCAGTATAGCTTTAAATGTAAAGCAAGACAATTTCCAGAATTGTCCTAGGGATACTCTGCCATGGTCAAATAAATCATTGCCAAGAAGACTTTTTGAATGTTCTCTTAATTGCACTCCCAATTATGTCCCTTTGGTTCCTCACTAAATTATTTTTCTCCCTTCTTGATACACGTAACCTTTTGTAAACTGTTATCCAATACTACAGTGATAGGCATGATAGAAATGCCTACATAGAATCCATCTTAGTCATCACTTAGCCAAACTCTGAATATTTTAACTCTTAATTAAATCTCTCCACTTTTGCTGTTCTTCACTGAACTCCTGAAAGAACATGCAGTTGTATCGTGGTGTATTAGACTCTTATTTTATTAGAGATTGAAGTTAGACTTGTGGGGTAAATGGCAGGATCACTCATCTTTCCTCTTCTGAAGAGAGATTCCACCTTTCTGATTTCACCTTCTCTTCATTGTAGACCAGGCACAGGGGCATACTTCCACCTTACAGAAGTTGATACACATTTATTAGTTAGTGTTCATTTTGTTCACCTCTTGCGCTCTCTAAAATTAGTTATAGCAAGTGGAAATGCTGGTCAGTGGCATCCAGTAGCTTGCTTGAAGTCTGCTAATATGGGTCAGTGTACGAAGTTAGTTGTTAGTTTCCTTTTGCAGAAGGCTGCTACACGTGTAAGGAGCTTGTGAAGGGAGATGAGGAGAAAAATGTATAGTAACAGAAGGATGGGGGAATTGGGTACCTGCCCAGTTTTTTCTCTGAATAAAGGAGAATTGGGAGCAGCTTCTCATCACCTGCAAAAACAGCAGCCAATTGGGGTGACAAAGCACAAGTTGAGAACCAAGTGTGGTGTTTTTTTTTTTATTTGTATTTGTAAAGCTCTTTTTTCCAAACCATCAAGATAGCCAAAAATTGCATGATTTTCCTTTTCTCAACTGCACATAGTACCTTTGTCCATTTCCTATAGGAAGAATATTGTCACCTAAATTGTCTTTAAACTGAATCTTTTTCAAAAACCTTAATAATCTTTAAAATGTAAGATTTGGGGGGGGGGGGGGGAAGGTGGTTTTTGTTTGTTTGTTTGTTTTGTTTCTTTGTTTTTTGCACACTTGTTGTATTTCACATAACCTGTATGACTGAAATGGGAGATGGTGTTGGCGTTGATTAAGTACAGGGGACAACCAAATCAGTCGGTTATTCTCTTCTAATGTATAAAAGAAATATAAAGAAAATATTCTATTTCTTCCAGATGCTGAATCCCCAACCAGAGAAGACTTTTATTCGCAACAAAGCAGCACAAGTCTTTGCATTGCTGTTTGTCACTGAATATCTCACAAAATGGCCCAAGTTTTTTTTTGATATTCTGTCAGTAGTAGACCTTAACCCTCAAGGAGTAGATCTGTACCTCAGAATCCTTATGGCTGTTGATGCTGAGCTGGTAGACCGGGATGTAGTTCATACATCAGAGGCAAGTTATGTCATGTTTTTTATGTTGCATCATATTAATATTGTTTGGGGCTTAAGGACTGTTCATCTTATTTGCAGCAAAAGGGATTCTGTTTTTCACCAGGAGGATTCTGCCTTAAAAGAATTACAGGGTAGTTTACATTCAACAGCTGTGTATATAAAACTTTATAAAAACCTTTTTTCACGAGTTCTTAAATTTAAATTAAAACAACTAGTGTTTGAATTTTAAAGAAACTCAGTAATGTTTGTGACCTGTAACAGCAGCATTTTGCTTGTGCATGAGAAGTAGTGTAGGAAGTCTAATGGACTGTTGTCCTCTTGATGTTTTTTAAATTGGTTAATTTTTAAAATGTTCCGGTTTCTGATGAGGCATCACTTATAAGTCTTCATGATTTTTTTAAAAAAAGGGTTTGGAAGTCTTTCTGCTTCCCTTTCTGGCATTAAGTGTCTTTTCAGAAAAGGAAATTGCTGACTGGAAATTGTTTTGAATTATTGTGTGAAAGGAAGGGGAAAGGAAATAAAACAATGTACTGGTTTTGCAAGCAGACTGGAAAAGTAGGTGCGGTTTTGGGGCTACCAACTTTTGAGTAAGCTTTTAAAGTTAATAAGCAGTAGGAAACAAAATAAGGAAAACAACATAAATGTGGATTGTGAATATTTGCATCTTTCAAGGACATGAACTGTTCCAAGTGTTTGCATTGATAGTGAATGTGCAAAAGCTACTAATCTATAGAAAGATGAACATGTGCTCCTGCTGTATTTATAGGAGGCTCGCAGAAATACTTTATTAAAAGACACCATGAGAGAACAGTGCATTCCAAGCCTAGTGGAGTCGTGGTACCAAATCTTACAAAATTATCAATATACTAATGCAGAGTTGACATGCCAGTGCCTTGAAGTAGTTGGAGCTTATGTCTCCTGGATAGATTTGAGCCTGATAGCCAATGAAAGGTAAGGTTGCTTTTTCATTAGAAATCTTTGCCTTTTGGATAGTATTTCTGTATGCAGTCCTGTCAGCGGCATGGTAATATGATTTACAATACCCTATGTCAAAAATCTGTTCTAGAAATAACCAAAAAAAAAAAAAAAAAAAAATTGTGCCACCCAACTTCCTGTTATAAGGAACTTTTTAATACTTGCTGATTTCTCAGCGATTTCACAGAGCAATGTAAGCCATAGTGTTAGAAGGGTCTGACTACATCTATAAATGACACACGTTATTGTCTAGATCTACAAACCACGTGCACTATATAGGCTTTTAAATTTAATTTAAAGTGAAACCACATTGTAAGTAGGAAAACATACAAATTATGACTTCGCTTATGCATGTGGTGATGTCTATATATTAACTTGTTTTCACCTTTCTAGGTTTATAAATATGCTGCTAGGTCACATGTCTGTAGAAGTTCTTCGGGAGGAAGCATGTGACTGTTTGTTTGAAATTGTAAATAAGGGAATGGACCCAATTGATAAAACAAAACTGGTAGAATCTTTGTGTCAAGTGTTACAGTCTGCTGGTCTCTTCAGTATTGATCAGGTTAGTAAATTGATATTTTGGAGATAAGTCACACAGCTACATAAATAAGATTTGATGATCAGGGGAATAGAGGGCCTATCTTCTGAGGGGTCTCTAGAAGAGTTTGGCTTCTTTAGCCTAACAAAAAGAAGGCTGAGAGGGATATTGCTGATCTCTCTAAATACATTAGGGGGTAAGTACCAAGGAGGGTGAAGAGCTAGTTAAGGTAAAGACAAAAACAAATTAATATCAACTGGCCATAAACAAATTCAGACTGGAAATTAGAAGCCTTCTAACCATCAGAGGGGTGAGGTTCTGGACCAGCTTCCCAATAGGAGTTGTTGGGGCAAACAATTTTTAGGAGAGAGCTGGATAAATTTGAGTATAGTTTTATGTTGGGGTTGTTTGTGATGGTAGGAGACAGGGCTCAACAACCCTGGGGCTCACTTCTAGTTTGTCTTATGTTCCTAAAGCTCATGCTTTGGGGTTTCAGCTGGCCACCGGCAGGGGTCCAGAAGGGATATTTTTGCCTCAGTGTATTCTGGGAGGGTTTTTTACTATCTTCTGAAGCATCAAATATGGCCATGGCTAGAGATGGAAGATAGTTGGGGGTGAGCCAGTACTCTGAGGTGGGAGAGACAGATGCCCCCTGGTGGATGGAACCAGGAAGATCTCGGCCACTATGCTGGAAGCGGAAGGGTGGTACAGGAACAGGAAGTGCAAGAGGTGGGCCCTGCAGCTCAGATAAGCAGGAGCCACAGAGGGAGACAGAGGCTTCCAGTCCACAGCTGGAGCTGGAACCCGTGGAAGACTTCTGCTGTCCCGAGGACACATCCCAGATACCCGAACTGCCAGGCACGCTTAACGTTGAAGAGCTGCTTGGATTGCCACTGGCAGTATGCCCTTGAGAGATGGACGACGACCCGGGCTTCAGGTACACCCTGATGGGAGGAAGTGGCCCACGGGCAGCTGTCTATGTGGCTACGTTGCTGACTCTAGGTCAGCACGTTGTGGGCGGATCCCCGCTGACCCAGTGGCAGAGTGTTAGAGCCCTGGGCTGGGATGTGGCGGAGTCAGGTAGGCCTGCGTCCCCCTAGCCTCTGCCACCCCACCTTTTGGGCTGGCAGCTTCCCCACCTCAGGCCAAGAGACCTGGCCTAGTTTACGTCCAACAAGCCAGGACCGTAGATTATTTGCTGGCGGTCAACCCCTGCTGGCACCTTAGGCTCTTTATTTGGTGCCCCACACTGCCTGAAGGCCTGGGCCTCTGAACTATTTGTGGCTCTACCTTGCCTAAGGGTTGGAGCCAGAGATAGTTGACTTTTCCCCTTTACTTAGATTGTTTCAGGAGCATGTCAGCAAAGGGGCGTGGCCTCCTTCAGAGACTGACAGTGAGGGAGAGCCATACCTGCCTACTTGCTTACAGGCACCATGCATTCTCTCAGGTGTTTAGCTGGCTGGTTCTTGCTCACATGCTCAGGGTCTTAACTGATCATGTGGGGACTGGGAAGTGACTATTAGGGGTGTTTGCCTTTTTCTGCAGCATGTAGGTTTAGGTCACTTGCTGGAATTATGAGAGTATACCTCAATCACTTCCCTGCCACTGCAGGGGCCTTGAGCACTGGTGCACCTTGGTTCCTCCTATTCTCTACTTGTAACACATAAGTCTAGTCAGGGGTGGCAGGTTTGTAGAAATTTTGGAGGTGCCCAGAACCTGCCCCCTGCAAACTCTGCCCCCCACCCGCCTAAGGCTCTGGGAAGGAGTTTGGGTGGGTGAGGGAATCTGGGGTGCAGGCTCTGGGATGGAGTTTGGGTGCAGGCTCCAGGCTGGGGCAGGGGGTGGGTGTGCAGGAGGGGGTGAGGAGTGCAGGCCCTGGGAGGGAGTTTAGGGATGGGAGGGGGTGCAGGGGTGAGGGCTGTGGGGTGGGGCTGGGGATGAGGGGTTCATGATGCAGGAGGGGGCTCAGGGCTGGGGCAGAGGGTTAGGGTGCAGGGGGATGAGGGTTTTGGGGCATTGGAGAGGCTCAGGACTAGGGCAGAGGGTTGGGGTGCAGGGGAGGTGAAGGCTCTGACTGGGGGTGCAGGCTCTGGGGAGGGACAGGGATGGGAATGAGTTTGGGGTGCAGGCAGGCTGCCATGGGGCTGGGGCCAGAGAGGAAGACTCCCCCCAGCCCTCTCCCTGCCGGTAGCAGTGAGCTCTGGGGGAAGGGCCCCCATCTCCCCTCCCCCCACTTCACTCCCAGCAGCACACTCACCCTGCACTGTCACTTCTTGTGCTCCTAGGACCCCTCTCAGGTCCAGGAAGCTCCCTCGCCTCTCCTGTGGTGGGTGCCGGGGTGGTGGTGGGGGTGGGCTTCCATCACATGTGCGCCTCCTCCCCTGCTGCTGCCCCTCACGGTAGCCTCACGGGGGATGAGACTGCCCCTTGCCCAGTGTGGGGCAGGAGCGGTGACTGCGGGCAGTGGGGGCTCCTGTGCTGGTGGAGGGTCCTGCCAGAAAAGGGAAGGGTCTGAGGCAAAAGGGCAGGGTAAGGGCAGCCTGCCCTGCCACTGTGTATGGGGGGCACTAGGACCCTGCGGCAGCAGTTGATGCCGGGGAGCCAGCAGAGCAGGGTGAGCGTGGAGCTGCAGGTCCCAGGGCAGGTGTGCCAGAGCAGCAAGTAGGGCTGGGGGACACTGGGGGGGGTGCGTGGGGGCGGCAGTTTGGGCCGGGGGAGAGACCCAGCCCCAAACATTTGTGGAGCAGGGCCCTGAATATTGATGGAGCCCAGGCACCACGGGCCCATACAACTCGCCGCCCCTGAGTCTAGTCTCTTGTGAGCTGTAATACTTCAGTCTCATTTCATTTGCGGGGTTTAATGTGTGGGTGCATGGTGGTGTTGCTGTCCTGTGATGTACAGGGGAGTCAGACTGGATGATATAGTGATCCCTTCTGGCTTTGAACTCTGACTCTAACATTCTTCTCCCTGCCTCCCCTTGTTTTTTTTCCTCCTCCTCACTCCCCTCCCCCCATTCTGTACTCTTCTAATTTATCATGTCACATGTGCCTATTTCCTCTCACATAGGGTTTGAAAATGTTACCAGATGCTTAATAGCCAGAGAAATAAACTTACTAGCAAAAGATGGACTCCCTTTTGTCAGAGCAATGCTTAAATGAGAACCTAGCCTCCCATACCCAGCTATAGAGAAAGGAGAAGATGCTGCAATTCCTGCTCAGGTTTCTGTCATTGAGTCTCCAGATTGTAAGTGTCTGAAAAACTGGACGCCTCCCCCACTATTCCTCACTGGCTGCTTGAAGGCAGAAGGAGCATTGCTGCTTTCTGTTCCTCAGACCCTAGACTCTAGAGCAGAGTTTCTCAAACTTTTTATCTCCATAACCCTATTTTGAGACTTACTGTTTTCTGTGACCCCAGACAGTAACCTAGTGACCAAGAAATCCAAGTAATTTGGATGCAAGCTGTTTCTCCATCTGATGAGATGCTCAGCTCAACCATCACCAGTGTGGGAGGCTGAATAATTTTGTTGTCAGCCAAGAACTTGCAAAGCTGTGGAAAGGATTCACTGTTTGTCTTCAAAAGATTATTCTTCCAAAAAACAATTGTTTTCATGAATGCTTTGCTTTGATCACTAAGGTAAAGGTTGTGAGCTTTCCTTGCAGACCTGTATTCAATTTGTTCAGTTTCTCAAATGTGTCTGAAATAGGCAAGAAGGCACATCTTGCTTTGGTCACATAGAAAATTCAGTGAATTCATTCTTTGTCCATTGCATAGGCATGCAGCTTGTCACAGTTGAAAAAATTGTCCCAGTACTTTTCCGCTCAAGAGCCAATAAGCTTCAGTGTGGAACGTCACATCATGATCAGACCCCATGTCTTCACATAGTTTTCCAAAAAGGCATGTGTGAAGAAGCAAACACTTGATGTAGTTTACAATAGACAAGACCTGCTGCAAAATTTCACTTAGCTCTGGACTCAAAGGTTTAGATGCCTTTTGTTCTCTGTGAATCATGCAGTGAGTCCACACAGTAGACAGCAACTTTCTTTACCTGTGCACTCAGACCTGCTTTGTGGCCTGCCATAGATGGAGCTCTGCATGATGGGATTTTGCACAGATGATCACATGGGATATTTTTGTCTTGCATGTAACATTCAGTATGCCATCTCGTGTCTGGAAAGATGGAGGCCCAGAACAGAAAGTCTTAGAGAATTGCACCCTTCCATGTGCATTTCAGGAAAACCAAGAAATGTGCATCATAACCCTCTGTGCTCACATCAACCTGAAGAGCAAAAACGTGTTTTTTCAGATGTTTTCCCTGATCTGCTGCTATCCTCTCAATCCTTTGCTTCACTGAGATGTTGGAGAGTGATCTGGCTTTGCTTGTTTGCCTCGCTTTCTCCACACATTTTTCACCATATCGATTGCAGCTGTCAAATCCAAGTCTCTCTGATTGTGTGAGGCTTCCTGGCCTATGCAATGTGGTAACTCACCTCAAATGATGCCTTTTTGAGCATGGTCAGAGACAAATATGGCTTTCTTGAATTCCACTTGTTGATGCAAAAGTTCTTCTTTTCAGTTCTGGAAAATGACCTTGATTTTCCTGTGTGTTCCTTGTGAAGGATTTCCAAGTGTCATTTAAGTTTATTAGGCTTCTAGCTTTCACTAGTTAACACTGTGTGACGTAACAGCCATTTTGGCCTTTCTTAATTCTTGACAAACACTGGTGAAGCCCTACTCAAAGAAAGCCGTGTCATATTTGCAAGCATGTGTCTTGCACTCTTGGTTTTTTTGTTCGTAACTGCATCACTAGACTTACTGCTGGAGGTTGAAGCAGATACTGTGTAAAAATGAGTCCATTGTGCCTCTTATCACAAATCCGAGGAATTCACTGTTAAGCAAATGAGGCCAGGATTTAGTAAGGCCCTGTGTGGTGATAGTAGGGGCAGCACAGTCACTTACAATGATTCTTTATTGAGTACCAGCAGGATACTCAAAGTGGCATAAAAGAAGATATGGGCCCTGCATTAAGGAGTTTGCAAGCCGCTGCAGATTCCCATCTCAGAAAAGGCTATCCCAGATTCCGACCAACTCAAGCACAGAGGATACTCTCTTAATAAGATAAGGATCTTCTGGATTAAAGTCTTTCAGCTGGATGCTTGCACGGCCAGCTGATGCAAATGGCAAAATAGTATCTGCAAATCCAGCGTGTCCAGACCTATTCCACAAACGCTGCGTCAGGAGGCTGTGATTTTACAAAATGGCCTCTGCAAAACATGGCCTTACATGCACTGTATGTGTGAAGTCAAATGGTGGCCTTCTGGTACGACGTTAGTGGAGCACGTCTGGACACATTTGGGGGCAGATGGAATATTGCTGGCTGATTCTGGCTCGTTGGACCTGCACCCCATTTGGGATCACAACCCACAGTTTGGGAACTGCTGCAAGAGCCTCTACGCTGCTTCAAGGATGAATGGGGAGATTCCAATATGCAAACCTTCCCTCAGTTGCTCTAAAGAGGATCTCTACTACTCTACCCTGATCCAGTGTGTGCTTTAGAATGAATGGCTTTATACATATGTAAAACATTTCATATATGTAATGAAAGGTGACAATAAACAATAACAATAAACACATATATACCTTCAAGTCAGCGGCACTGCTGTGGGTACTCGCATGGCCCCACAATATGCCAACATTTTTATGGCTGACTTAGAACAACGCTTCCTTAGCTCTCGTCCCCTAACGCCCCTACTCTACTTGCGCTACATTGATGACATCTTCATCATCTGGACCCATGGAAAAGAAGCCCTTGAGGAATTTCACCATGATTTCAATAATTTCCATCCCACCATCAACCTCAGCCTAGATCAATCCACACAAGCGGTCCATTTCCTGGACACTACTGTGCTAATAAGCGATGGTCACATCAATACCACCCTATACCAGAAACCTACTGACCGCTACACTTACCTACATGCCTCCAGCTTCCATCCAGGATACACCACACGATCCATTGTCTACAGCCAAGCTCTAAGATATAACCGCATTTGCTCCAATCCCTTGGATAGAGACAAGCACCTACAAGATTTCTATCAAGCATTCTTAAAACTACAATACCCACCTGCTGAAGTGAAAAAACAGATTGACAGAGCCAGACGAGTACCCAGAAGTCACCTCCTACAAGACAGGCCCCACAAAGAAAATAACAGAACACCACTAGCCGTCACCTTCAGCCCCCAACTAAAACCTCTCCAGCGCATCATCAGAGATCTACAACCTATCCTGAAAGATGATCCTTTACTCTCACAGATCTTGGGAGACAGACCTGTCCTTGCTTACAGACAACCCCCCAACCTAAAGCAAATACTCACCAGCAACCACACATCACTGAACAAAACCACTAACCCAGGAACTTATCCTTGTAACAAACCCCGATGCCAACTCTGTCCACATATCTATTCAAGTGACGACATCATAGGACCTAATCACATCAGCCATACCATCAGGGGCTCGTTCACCTGCACATCTACCAATGTGATATATGCCATCATGTGCCAGCAATGCCCCTCTGCCATGTACATTGGCCAAACCGGACAGTCTCTACGCAAAAGAATTAATGGACACAAATCTGACATCAGGAATCAAAATACTCAAAAACTAGTGGGAGAACACTTTAACCTGTCTGGTCATTCAGTGACAGACCTGCGGGTGGCTATATTACAACAGAAAAACTTCAAAAACAGACTCCAACGAGAGACTGCTGAGCTAGAATTGATATGCAAACTAGACACAATCAACTCCAGTTTGAATAAGGACTGGGAATGGCTGAGCCATTACAAACATTGAATCTATCTCCCCTTGTAAGTATTCTCACACTTCTTATCAAACTGTCTGTACTGGGCTAGCTTGATTATCACTTCAAAAGTTTTTTTTTTTTCTCTTAATTAATTGGCCTCTCAGAGTTGGTAAGACAACTCCCACCTGTTTATGCTCTCTGTATGTGTGTATATATATCTCCTCAATATATGTTCCATTCTATATGCATCCGAAGAAGTGGGCTGTAGTCCACGAAAGCTTATGCTCTAATAAATTTGTTAGTCTCTAAGGTGCCACAAGTACTCCTGTTCTTCTTTTTGCGGATACAGACTTACACGGCTGCTACTCTGAAACCTGTCAATAAACACATTCCGTTCTGAGAGGTCTTCTAGCAATTTTACTTGAAGTGGGTTGATTCTGCAAATACAGAAACATGTCTGCTATGTTTATCTTCAGAAGAGAAGAGTTCATCATAGTGTGGTGTTATTTAAAAAAAAGTCTGCCAGCTATTTATTACTTTTGAGTATGAACTTTTCCCATAGAAATCACTTGGGCTTGTGTACTTAAAATCATACAGATTTCAGGGGAGTGAAATGTATAAGTAAGATCACTTTTCATTTTGAAGTAGAAGGGACAGGGAGACTAACACGGGAGAGGGAATTGGTTGTTATAATAATGTGATGCTCATTTGTGAATATATTGTTTTACATTGCTTTAATCTTTGTCTCCCCATTCCATCAGGGAAAGAACAAACCAGGCAACCACTGTGTCAATTTAGGAAACATATATGCTACTTCCTTACGTGGCACACTGTACCTATAGGAGACAATGCATAGCACTGCCCATGAATCTATACCGCTTTGGGGAGTTGGAGCATTGAGTTTTTGCTACTATTTCTAATCAGATCCCTATTCTTCGTACAGGAAGATGATGTGGATTTTCTAGCCAGATTTTCTAAGCTGGTCAATGGAATGGGGCAAGCGTTGATAACTAGCTGGACTAAACTGGTAAAGAGTGGAGATATGAAGAGTGCGCAAGACACCCTGCAAGCTATTGAAGCGAAAATGGCCCTAATGTTGCAGCTACTAATTCATGAAGATGATGATATCTCCTCTAATATTATTGGGTTTTGTTATGATTACCTTCACATCTTGAAACAGGTAATTAAAAAAAAATATATAGGGCAACTTATTTTCTCCCTAACTTCTTAAGAACATTTACTTTGCATGTTAAGTTTCTTAAGGAGTTTACTTGTTATAAAAATACTTGGTAGCTTTTGTTTAACACATAGTAGCTCTGGTTTATTGGTTTGTGGACATACTGCTTATGTATGGTTGTTTGTAGAATTTTGGAGATATGAGATTGGATGAAGTTTTGTGTTCTCCTAAAAATACTTGCTTGCAAGCAGTATCGGTATTGTAAAGAAAAGCACATAGTTATTGCTATAACCATTATAAAGTGCAAAATCACTTTTGATGAGAGGTAACATTTGAAATGTCTCGTTACAGCTCTCTGTGCTTTCGGACCAGCAAAAAGCTAATGTAGAGGTAAGACTAGTTGAAGTTCCTTCTTAGTAGAGCTCTAATTTGATAAGTATCATTATTTTTTGGCAAATGTGATCCTTAGAACTCTTCAGAAATATGAACCTTTCCCTTTTTAATAAGACTACCTATTTCATATGTTAGTCTCAAAATATGCATCAGTAAAATTGTCGTGACTTATCATTAGGGACAGTGTGAGTTGCCCTCATTTAACCAAACATATTACAAATAAAAGTGTTAAATTTACAATCTATTTCGAATTGTGCATATAAAGATGGACATTGTTTTAGCCCAGATTTTCCAGCTCTCTTCTTCTCAATCAGCTCTAGTAACTTGAACCCATTTTTTCATAATTCTGGGAATTTTTGTATCCGGAGTAAGTGTGCTCTATAATAGTGGGTCTCAAACTTTTTGACTGACAACCCCTTTCACACAGCAAGCCTCTGAGTGCGACCTAATAAATTAAACAGACTTTTTAGTATATTTAACACCATTATAAATACTGGACGCAAGCGGAGTTTGGGGTGGAGGTTGACAGCTCATGACCCCCCCTCCCCCCATGTAATAACCTCGGGACCTCCTCAGGGGTCCCAGCCCCCAGTTTGAGAACCCCGCTCTATAATATAGTAATGTCATCATTTTGTATCTATAGGCAAGCTGAGAAGTTTTCCAAACTGAACTTTAGATTATTCTCTTTACATTGTTTAATTATCCCAACTCAGAGAAAAGCGGGGGTGGGGAGGTTTGAAGTTCAGAGTTTGGAAGGAGGGTCTGATGAAATAAAATACAACACATAATATGTTCACTTCAGAAATAAATATACAGGTCTGTCACATCTTACGCGCATTTAACATGCGTGATTTCAACTTTACACGGTCGGCAAAAACAAAAAGAGAAAAACAACAATTTTAATACTATACCTGTAGTGCGGGCGATTTCGCCTGCCATTGAACTCAATGGGATTTTGGCTATATGCAGTTTTTGGTTTTCGCTCCATGTGCTAACTGCGGAATGGAACCCGCGCGTAAGATGAGACAGACCTGTATTCCTCAAGTGTTAGCACCCAGTGTCCAAAGTGAAAAGCTAACAAGCCTATCAGTTTTGTCCTTGTCATTCCAGTTCTGTTTCATTAGATCAAGGCAGGTTACCACTGAAACTAACAGAAAAACAAGATAAGGTAGTCAGCTTCATATAAAAACATATAATCAGATTCCCTATCTGACTGTAGAAGCTGCTTAATTCTATCAAATCCTTTCCTCTTTCTCACAAAATAATGCACGACTTTACCCTTCCCCTCTTGGATATCCAGTGATAGTTTTTTACCCATTCCCCTATAGGCTTCTGGGCAGTTTTGATTGTTTTCTAATAGGCGTAACAAGAACCTTGATGTTCATGTCATTTCCCTTGTAATCGTTTAGAATAGCGTTTCATTCACAAAGAAATTAGAGCACAGTACTTCTAATAGTTTTTTTTTAAAAAACTTTGAATACCTCAGAATAACAAGTTCTAAAAATGGAAATGGAAAAGGGGAGGGGGGAAAAAAAAACAAACAAACCTGAAAAACCTAGGGGAGGTTTTCTTGTTTAAAAATACTCTTCTCTCTCTCCCTTCCCTCCCCCACCCCCATCAACATTTATATTATTCACCATGGAAGATATGATGGAGCTATATGTGGTGGGAATTTAAACTTTGGGGTTGAACCATATGGGTTATATGTGGGAACTAGTGAGTTGGATAATATTGCTAGAAATTGAGCACTGTCAATTATATTAAATCAGGCTTTTAAAAACTGGATTATAGCTGAAGATTTGGTTATTTATCTGATTCACAAAAACCTTGTGGAACATCACTTCCATTAAGTCTCTTTGAACAGTCTACCTCAAGGGTGGATTAATTTGTAATTAAACTTCAGCTACTACATTTTAAAATATTTCCCAGATTGCTTTACTGCAAAGTATAGTGCTAGGATTTTATGTAATTATCAATTGCTTTGTATCACTTGTTGGAGTACTGGAGTAGACCAATTTTTATCAACTTTTCTTGACTATAGGCAATTATGTTGGCCGTTATGAAGAAGTTGACCTATGATGAAGAATATAATTTTGAACATGAGGTAAGATGTCATATTTAGGTAAACTTGATTTTTGTAAATATAGAATCTCCATTTAAATTACAGGTTGTTTGGTTTAAGTGAGGAATCCTAAGATTCATGTAGATAACTTTGTTTAAAATTTGTGAATACCAATCAGTGTATTTAGTTTTTTAAATTTAGGATAAGATTTGAAACCTATTCTCTCAATGCAAGCATATCTTCTGTTAACATCCATCAGAGTTGTTTGTATCAAAATGGGGGGAATACTCTTAAAAAAAATTAGCGTTTGGGTCACAACTACTTTTTTGGATTTTTTGGAATAATCCATCTGAACTGAAGTATGATTTTAAATTAGTGCATTGAATTGAGCTCATAAACTGACGTTCTCATGCACATTGTTCCTTGTGACACCATATATTAAATGACTGGGGTATCCAGATCAGTGGTTCAAATTAACACAGAATTTCCAAGTGCAGAACAAAGAAAACAGTGTCTAATTTTTAGACAGGCATACTGGTTTTGGTACAAGTCAAAGATCTCTCAAATTGTTTGGTATTAACTTGAATAGCTGTAAGTTAACTGCATTTGGGTCAGACTCAGACTTGTAGCAAGAAACCAAATGATAGTGTAAGAGGATCTCAAACCCACACAAGGATTTTTTTCAGATACTTAAATACTTCCTAACTAGCAGCTCCTCTTTCAATGCATCTCATTACGTTACTAGTTTCTTGACCAACTAGCTAACTTGCAGAATTAGACAATAAATTTAATCCAGTGGTTCTCAAACTTTTGTGCTGATGCCCCGTTTCACATAGCAAGCCTCTGAATGTGACCCCATCTTAGAAATTAGAATTTTTTTATATATATTGTGACAAAGCTTCTTCTCTGCCTCGGTTGGTCCTGCACTTCCATTTAGCGGCGGGCTGGATATTCCTCTTTTTCCTCAGAATTTTCCCCACGCCTCTGGGTTTACTGTCCACACCCTGTCGGAGCAGGGTCCTCCCAGCCTCCCTGATAGAGGGAGGAGGAAGGTGAGCCTCTCAGTCTCTGGTAGTCCCTCTGGGCATAGTGGCAACAGACCAGACACCCGGTTCAGTCTCTCCCCTCTGGCAGAGTCTCATCCCTCAGACCTCCGGGGTCTGGAAGGGCCGTCCGCCCTGTTGGGCAGGGATTCTCCCCCCCCCTTCGCCTCTGTACCTGTGTGGCTTCTCTCCTAATGCTTGTCAGCATCTGCACTGCCCAGCTCTCCAGTTGCTGGCTTTCCTCCCTCATCTCCTATCTTCTTCCCCTATCTGGCTGGAGGGCAGGCCCTTGACAGGTTCTGGCAGGCCCTTGATTGGCCCCAGGTGTCCTAATTAACGTAGATTAACCCCTGGTCAGCTACCAAGGGAAAAGGGACCTGCTTATCGTGGGGCTAATAGATCTGCCTTCCATGCATTAATTGGGTTTAACCATAGCCCTGGCTCCACCCTTATTAAGCCTAGGGTGTTGTACACAAATGCAGACTTGTACCTCTAAGATCAGGCAGGAATTTAAAAAAGCACTCTTGTGGGTTAATTAGTTGCTTTCTATCCCCCCTCCTTTCTGCGCTTTTGTTTTCTGAAGTTTTTATGGAGGGTACTTTGGATACTCATGTGAAATATTTGTTTGGACAAAAATGTTAAAAGTAACGGTTGTGAAAATGTTAGAATAACAGTTGTGGTGTTTATAAAAAGGGAATTCTTGGTTTAATAATAAAACCCAGATATATAAATGTAACTATATGTGCCACTCTGTGCAGTCACATTGGGTGAAAGCTTGGTAGTTAAATTATACAAGGGGGTCAACTAAAGTGGCTACTATCACCACTATGTTTTTGTCCCCAGAAGCCTTTACAGCTATTCTGAAGGAAAATGGGCCCTTTTCCCAAAAGAAATGGTCTGTAAAGGACTGCTGCAGGTAGCAGACAGCCAGATACTCTGATCTATATTATTTGACTATTAGACAAGTTAATCAAAATCACTAAAGGAACATAGGGAGTTTCTTTTGGAACTTAACTTGAGCGTCTCTGATTGTACAATATGGGAGTGTAATCGGGGTACAGTTGTGTAAAAATAATAGCAGCATCCTCCTGTAGCTGTCTGGCTTGACCCGTCACAATATTTAACACCATTATAAATGCTCGAGGCAAAGTAGGGTTTGGGGTGGAGGCTGACAGCTTGCGACCCCTCATGTAATAACCTTGCGACACCTTGAGGGGCCCCAACCTTCAGTTTAAGAACACTTGGTTTAATCTATGGCTAGAAGTCAAGGATAGCAGTTTAAGATCCTGTGCTGACGGGGGAAAACATTTTTTGTAGCCTCAGAAGAGCGATTCTTGCAATGAAATTATGTGGAGGTTCCTCTTGGCTTTGTCTGGAAGGTGGGAAATAAGAGGTCCAATTTCTGTGTGATTAAGTAGGCTGGCTAAAGAAGGAAGGTGGTTTTGACAGGTTTGCATCTTGTTGGAGAGGGACTGGGAAGCTGATGAGAGGGAAGAATCACAGGGCTGGAAGAGACCTTGAGAGTCCATTCCCTGTGTGCTGAGGCAGGACCAAGTATACCTAGACCATCCCTGACAGGTGTTTATCTAACCTGTTCTTAAAAACTGCCAAGCCTGGGGATTCCACAACCTTACTTGGCAACCTGCTCCAATACCTAACTACCTTTAATGTTAGAAAGTGTTTCCTAATATCAAACCTAAATCGCCTTTTCTTGGACATTAAGCCTGTTACTATTTGTCTATCTTCAGTGCATGTGGAGAACTATTGGTCATTGTCCTCTTTATAAAAACTCTTAATGTAGTTGAAGGATGTTTTCCCCTCCCCCCAATCTTCTTTTCTCTGGGCTAAATGTGCCCAGTTTTTTAACCTTTCCTCAAAGGTCAGATTTTTTAAACTTTTTTATCATTTTTTGTTGCTCTCCTCTGGACTCGTCCGGTGTCTGATGAAGTGGGTATTCACCCACGAAAGCTTATGCTCCAATACGTCTGTTAGCCTATAAGGTGCCACAGGACTCTTTTTTTTGTTGTTGTTTGTTTGCAACCTGTCCATCTCTTAAAGTGTAGTTAGGATGACCAGATCACCACACTAAAATATCGGGACACATTGGGGTGCCATCAGCCCCGCCCACAGTCCACCCCTGCTCTGCCCCCACTCTGCACCAGGTCCTGCCCCCTCCATGCTTGGCCCCACCACCGTGCTCTTCCTCATCCCCCGGCCTGCCACTGGCTTGCTGTATCCCTCCTCAGCCCCCAACCCACACTCGCCTCCCCACCCACTTGCTCACCCGCTGCTCGCCTCTTCACCCCTCACCCCCACCTGCCACTCACCCCTATGGTGCCGACTTCCCCTCTGCCAGGTAGGTGGGTGCTCGCCCACCTCCCGCCTCTGCGCTGCCCTTGCCCCGCCCCCATTCCACCCCCTTCCCCCAAGACCCCGCCCCTGCCCTACCTCTTCTCCACCTCCTCCCCTGAGCGTGCCATGTACCCACTCCTCTCCCACCCTCCTAGAAAGTGCTAAGCGCCACCAAACAGCTGTTAGGGAGCGGGAAGCACTGGAGTGGGGGAGGAGCAGGGAAGTGGCGCGTGGGGGGGGTGGCGAGAGAAGGAGGGAAGGAGGTGGGAGCTTGGCTGCAATTTTTCCCCATGGGTGTTCCAGCCCCGGAGCACTCCCGCGGTCAGCGCCTCCCTCCCGCTTGCCTCCTTACTTGAATATTGGGACAAATGTCATCCTGATCATACATTGATCGGGATGCGGGACAAAGGATTAAATATAGGGACAGTCCCGATTTTATCCAGACATCTGGTTACCCTAAGTGTACTACTCAAAACTGGATGCAGTACTCTAGCTGAGGCCTCTCCAGTGCTGAGTAGAATGGAAAAAGTATTCTACCTTTATAATTGTCCATCTTCCCTTGCCTCCATTTCTCAGATGCTACTGTGGGAGTGATATAAGAGCCTACCTAAGAGTTGGCTTGGCCTGCTTGCAGTAGTTGCCATGAGCAGCACTTAATCATTTGGGATGTATGACTTAATTTTAAAGTTGATGGAGAACTTTTTTCTTGGACAGAACAAGTGGGTAGAAAGCAAGAGTGGGCTGGAGGCCCTTTTTCTTTTTTTCACTTTGTGTTGGCTATTTAAACTGTACGATTTTGAGGGCATGGACTCTTACTCTGTATCCTGAACACAGTGGTGTCCTGTTCTCAGTTGGGGCCTCTAGGTGTTATACAGAAAATAAGGAAAGGGCACATGCCATTAAGACACAAGAAAATAAGATGACTGGTACGTGTCATCTTATTAACTTTTCATAATCTATTTTGTATCATGACTAATCACAATTTAGTTTTCTAAAGATGTAATTTTCAGATGTTTGTCTTAAATGTGTAAATGTGGATTACATGAAGAATCTATGTGTTGCAGGGTGAAGATGAAGCAATGTTCGTGGAATACAGGAAACAACTGAAACTATTGTTGGACAGATTAGCTCAGGTCTCACCAGAGTTACTATTGGCTTCAGTCCGCAGAGTTTTTAACACTACACTGCAGTAAGTTATATTTCTTCTAGTTGGCTTTAAGAAAGATAGCACTTCCAGGAAAGATTGCTTGATGCAATAACGGATGACAAATTTCTCATGCGGGCCTTGTCAAAACTCTCAGGTCAACCATTCTTTACATTTAATTTAGTGGTCAATTTCATTTTGCTGTGTCTTCAGCAGTAAAATAATCTTGATTCTTTTAGGCTCAGATTTCTAGAAAACCTCCTTGATCTGTTTGTTATATTAAATGACGGCTTAGACTCTAAAATAGGTGTCTTCTCTCTAACTTTAAGGTTATCACCATCCTCTCACTTTAGGGACCACCATTATCTAGTAACTGCATAGTTTCTCCTTTTCATCGTGTGGATAAATGTCCTTCTGCTTAAATATTTTTTAAGCTAATAGTGAAAAATACCAAAATATTTGAGGGAGTGAGAAGCTGTGATAGACTGGTGCCAGTGGAAGTTGCATCAAATATTGCCACTATCAAGGCACAGTGTGAATAGATAACGTAGGGGAAAAACAATAATCAAGCGTTCCTTTAAAACTTTAAACGTTCCTTTAAAACACTCAAACCATACCAAATTTGTCTTCCTCCTCAATCCTAAATAGCAGCTATGAGAAACCTACAGTATTCATGTTGAATGCTCCTCTACTGCTTCAAATATACTGCTATAATGGTGAAAAGAAATGCTGCATGTCTGTATATGTAAAAATAATGCTCTCCAATGGCCAATATTTCAGGATGACAGTGTTTTTATAGTCTTCCTTTTCCTAGTTATACTTTAACTGATTGTGGGCTCCTATGTTTAATGAAAACTGCACATCTGTAGTCTCTCCATGCTAGGCAGTTCAAGGCACTTCACAAGAAAATACTGGGAAATAT
This sequence comes from Trachemys scripta elegans, assembly GCF_013100865.1. NCBI lineage: Eukaryota > Metazoa > Chordata > Testudines > Emydidae > Trachemys > Trachemys scripta. Next base: position 60,201,773 of record NC_048298.1, read on the forward strand.
ATTTGGCAATAAAATTGGTAGCTTGAGTGTTTCATGAAGCTCCATTGGCTAATGCGACCTTTGTTGAAGGATAATCTCGTGTCCATTTTATAGGAATTGGCAGGCTACACGGTTTATGGAAATAGAAGTAGCAATAAGGCTCCTGTATATGTTGGCTGAGGCTCTCCCTGTTTCTCATGGTGCTCACTTCTCTGGTGATATTTCAAAAGCAAGTGCTTTGCAGGATATGATGCGAACTGTAAGTATTTCAGTAGTAAGAGTTACTTAAATGTTTCACTCTTTACTACCAGTTTTTTCTTTTAACATGAAAGGCTCATCACGATTATCAGTGCTTCACTAAACTGTAGTTATGCACTGTAAATGATTAATCCTAATTCCTTAATGCATTTTTCCCTACAGCTGGTGACATCTGGGGTTAGTGCCTATCAACATACATCAGTGACACTGGAATTCTTTGAAACGGTGGTTAGATATGAAAAATTTTTCACTGTTGAACCTCAGCACATTCCAAATGTTTTAGTAAGTTTGATCATTCATACAAAACTTCTTACTTTATTTTCTCCAACTAGATAAAGTAAATATTAGGAAGGTTTTTTGTGTTTGGGGAACTTGTCTTTCGTTCCTTATTTATTTTCTGAAAAAGATAGATTGAAATTTTGTTGGTTTGTTAAATTTTCTGCTTATGTACAATGAATACAAACTGAAATTTTTATTTTAATTGCAGATGGCATTCTTAGATCACAGAGGTCTTCGCCATACTAGTCCAAAAGTACGAAGCAGAACAGCTTACCTCTTTTCCAGATTTGTCAAATCTCTTAAGTAAGTGAAAGTTGTTTCAAATGGTGTATCCAGTTTTTACAAAATATCCAGGTGATGAGAGAGCAGTGACTTCTTAAATTTTGAATAAAAGAAACGGGTTGAAATGAGCAGGAATTAAGTGATACACCATAAAAGCACTTTTCTGGGGTTTTGTAAAATTCAGCCAATACTGCAGAGAATCTTAAAATGTGGACTGAAGCCGAGTTATCTGAATTTGTAGAAAGAGGAAAAACAGGTGTGAAGTCTCCCAATTCACATCAGTTTGGTATTAACTCTGAAGTCTAATGATGGTGATATACTGGTCAATAGCAACTTTCGCTGCTCGTCATCTTAGTGGAACCAGCCAGCAATTGTGGGCAGATCATGAGTGGAGTTCCAGTATTCGTATCATTCTTCAGTGTGACAACCTGAAAACAACTTACACAATTAACCAAATTTTGAATATACATTTGTTCTCTTGAACCTAGTAGGCAAAACTTGTTCTATATGGAGGTTATTTAATAATACAATTAAAACTCTCCAATCTGTGGTATGATTAGTAGCAGGAAATCACATTGGTCCTACTTCTCAAGCACAAATATTGCACCTAAATGCAGGAAAAACTCTGGAACAATACATCAGACATAGAAACCTGACTCTTTTTCAACTGTTAATGAAAACACTTAACTTAACCCTGGTCTACACCACACGCTTATATTGGTATAACGGCGTCACTCAGGCGTGTGGAAAATCCACACCTCTGAGCAATGCAGTTATACCAAACTTGCCCTTAGCACTATCTACACCATGTCAATAGGAGGGCTTCTCCTATTGACATCGCTGTCTCCTCTTGGTGAGATGGAATACCTATGCCAATGGGAGAAGCTCTTCTGTCGTCATAGGTAGCATCTTCAGTAAGTGCTACAATGCCGCAGATGCTGCAGCCTGTAAGTGTAGACAAGCTGTGAAATGAATAGGGCCATTGCCACTTGTCAGCTATTTTTCCAGGCTCTCTGCAGACTCATGCAGACATCTCTGCATTCATTACATGCACTTTTTTGAGGTTTTCCTCGCAATCCTAAAACCAGAGACTTCTTTAAAATGAAAACTGTTATTCTGGAGGACCACACAGGAACATGAGGTGGCAGTTCACCACACTGGTCCAACCCAAACCCTGGTTTCCAAGTTAGAGCAGGATTCTCTCTTGCAGTAATGCTAAGATTTTGCAAGTGGTGATTTCTAGAAATATGTAATACTACTTAAATGTTTTACTTCAGTAAACAGATGAACCCCTTTATTGAAGATGTTCTGAACAGAATACAAGATCTGCTAGAACTTTCTCCACCTGTAAGTACTTATTATTTCCTATAAAATCTCACAAATGAAGTGTGTGAATCTGTATTCATCTGGGTGCCTAGGTACTAAGGCTCTAATCAGTAAGTACTTAAGTACATTTCTAAATTTCTACACATGGGTAGTCCCATTGAATTCCTGGGACTTCAGTGAGACTACTCGTGTGATTAAAGTTAGGCACATGCTTCAATGTCTTGTTGAATAGGGTCCTAGAAAGCATGGGCTTTAGAAATACATGTGTAGATGAGATTTCTACCTGTTGATGATCCTTTGAAAATCTTTTGAAACTGGCACGAGGTCCACAAACAATTGCAACTCCTATTGATACTTCTGTTAAAGTGCACTGATCTATCAAAAGCACTGGAGAGGGAGATTGTAGTTGCCCTGAGTAGCTGTAGCCTGCATTGACGTGAGAAATTAACTCATGAAGGGAGGCCTCATTTCTTGGAGGATAGATTTAAGGAGGTAAACAGATTGTTAGGCTGAAAACAGAATGTTTGCTAAATAAAATAAGTAAATAGGTCAATAGGCTAAAAGGGCAGAATGTCTGAGCAAGCTAAGATAAGAGGGAGAACACCAAGGCAATCCTTTACTAACAATGGACAAGGTAAGTTAAGAATGTAGAAGATAAGAGTAGGTCGAGCATGGACAAAGCTTGCTGCATAGGGATTGTTTCCTGCAAAATAACCAAGCCAGTCAAGAAATATGTGGGGTGATCTATAGTAGATATGTATATGAAGGAAGAGGTTTTCTTTGTAACTTTGGATGTGTGGTATGCCCTACACCCACCCCCTACACTTGAGTCTGATCAACTCAGCATAGCTTTGCTGTATGCCAAATAAAGGAACCTGAGTGACACAATCTGGGGTCCAGATGGGAGGGAGGAGGAGAAAGGGGGGGTGGGGGGCGAGTGTGTGTGTGTGTGTCTTTTCTGAGCCCAGAGATCTGGATGAAGTGTTCTCTCAGCACTGGATATGGTGTTCTGGATAAACCAAGTGGAAGAGGTCTCGGAGGAAATCCCAACAGCCTGTATTTCAGACACTTCTATACTTCTGATTTATACTTAGTTTGTTTTAGTTATTAATTTATTATATCTTAACTTTACATTTTTGTGAAAGAATAAACTTTTTCTGTAGAGATTTCTCTTTACTCCTTGTCCTTCAACAATTCTCTTTGGAATTTTATAAAGATTTAGTAGAACAAAATTTCAGTAATTGGTGATTTATATATATTCTCTGTCTTTGGCTCTAGGAAAATGGTTACCAGGCTTTATTAAGCAGTGATGATCAATTATTCATTTATGAAACAGCTGGAGTGCTGATAGTTAACAGTGAATACTCTGCAGAAAGGAAACAGGTTCTAATGAGGAATCTGTTAACTCCACTAATGGAGAAGTTTAAAGTGCTGCTAGAAAAACTGATGGTGGCACAAGATGAGGACAGACAGATAGCACTGGCTGACTGCCTCAATCATGCTGTTGGCTTTGCTAGGTGGGTACGTTAAAATTTACTCGACAGGTATACATTGTTTTTGTTTTTTAAGAGAAAAATGTTTGGCATCAACAAAAGCAATGACAAGCTTGAATTGCTCTGCAAGCATTTATTGCCCAAAAATCTGTTTTTGGTTGGCACTCTCTCCAAACAGCCCAGAAAATCAGGGAAGTACCTTCTAGGAAAGAGTGTCAATAGAGGATCTAAGGTCTTCAAAATCCTTGCATTTCACTGAATTTCTAGTAAACCAAACCACTTACCATTAAATGACTCATGCAACATCTTATGAAGAACTTCAGTTAAAATAAAGAGAATATTCTAGTGTTGTCCATTTTGGCACCATTTGTGAATGATAAATTCACTCAACTTAAATCTCAAAATGGTGTTCTTTTTAGTGTGAAATAAATTACATTTGATAAGTGATTAAAAAACTCGATGCCCTAAGTGTTTGGCTCCCCATTTCAGGAAATTTTAATGTTTGAACAGTACATTTGAGTTCTTAAATATCTAAAGTAAGTCTTGTTCTAGATCTGCATTGTTGCTTTTTATTTCCATTGGAATGTGAGTTAATAGAGAACTTTGTGTGTTCATTTGCTTGCACAGCCGAACCAGCAAAGCTTTCAGCAACAAGCAGACAGTAAAGCAGTGTGGCTGCTCTGAAGTATACCTGGACTGCTTACAGACGTTTTTGCCAGCACTCAGCTGTCCGTTACAAAAGGAAGTTATCAGAAGCGGTGTCCGCACATTCCTTCACCGCATGATTATTTGCCTAGAGGAAGAAGTTCTTCCATTCATCCCTTCTGCCTCAGAACACATGCTCAAAGATTGCGAAGCAAAAGACCTTCAAGAATTCATTCCTCTCATAAATCAAATCACAGCTAAGTTCAAGGTCTGAGTCTGTCAGTTTATGGCATGGGAGGCTTCTAAACTCCTGCTTTCTGGCATTAGAAAAAGGGTCATTGTATGTGGAGGAACCTGAACTTCATAGAATTGTACTTCAAGCTTTATTTTGTAGCTGTAAATGCTTTTTATTAGTAAATACCTGCTTGAGAAGGAGGGAAAGAACATATCTTTTAGTATATTCCCAAGAACTAAAGGGGTATTCCTTCTTTAACTGTAATTACCCCAAAAAGCAACAATTTTTTTTTAAAGATACAGCTTTTGGATTTGGTATTTCACTGCTTAAAAACACTTTTTATATTAACAAGAAACACGATACTTGTTTTCCGTGATGAAGTTAGTATTGAATAGGCAAAATGCCATGGTGCTAAATAGCATTTTTTCAAATTAAAATCACTCAACAGTGATTAAACCTGAAGTGAACTTTGTTCCTTTTCTTTTTTGTAGCAAGATTTACGGGTACGTACACAGATATAGACATGTAAAAAAATGCAGGTTAGGTATACAAGCTTTAGATACGGTGTGTGGATATTTTGTGGAGAACACTGGTGTACAGGAACTTGGTGTGTAATTGTTATACAAAAATATACACTGGTACTTAACGCACTACAATACAAGATGGGTCCACAAATAGTGAAGAGTTCTTAAACACAGGTAGGAACATGGGTTTTTGGAGCAGAACTAATGTCTAGGAATGTTTGCAGATGTGTTTGGTATGTAAATGAGATTGACAGAAACTTTCACTATTGAATTGGAGAGTTTCTCAAACTGTGGCTGGTCACATTGTGCTGGCTCCTCATTTCAAATTGCTAAATTGTATTGAATGGGACAACTAAAATACATTAAGTTACTGGGCTAGTATTACTTTTCAATGTCAGCAAGCTTGAGAAGCCCTGGTGTATAGAATCTTTCAGCTGAAAGTTTCTTGTTAAATATACTAAAAGGCAGAGTTTGATGTGAAAATGAAAATACTACAGAGAAGAAATGTTTATGAACTATCATGGTGGCATGGCAGAAATATATACTAGAGCATGGGGGATCTAGACTCTGGAACACTGTTGGGAATTTCACACTCTGAACTCTATGGAGTGATGGTGGTGGGATGTAAAGATTATGGCAAGTTTTGGGAGGTTAGGGAAAGAGAAAGTGTTTCCACATTGGCGTTGTATCCTGTTAGGTTTTTCAGATGACACTGATGGCAGTTCAAGATAGAGTAAGGAATTAAGTAACCATATGGGTGAGATAAATTATGATAAATAGGGATTGCCTGTTGACCAAAGTAAAGGCCTACGATGAATTGAGGAAAAGAATGAAATGTTGGGGTCAGGCATAATGGGGGAAGCATATAGCCATGAAAAGAAGTAAACTATGCAATCCTTAGTATAACTTTAGGAAAAGGGAGATTTTTATCAACTCTATCATCAACTCTAATTATATGCAGCTTTTTCTTCTCTTGAATTGCTTTTTAAGTTTGATTAATCATTCATCTTTCTCAGTAACTGACTTAAATCTTCCTAAACAGGTGGTATCTGTAAATGCATAAAAACTGTGCTTAATTTTTAAAAAAACCATAGCGCTAAGTAGGAAAATGACTTAAGGTTTAATGGACAAGAAAGACAGTATTTCACTTCCCTACCCTTCTGATGGTGTGCATATTTACTGAGTGGTGTAGTAAGTATATATTATAGGCATGAGGTTTGAGTGGATGCATTACTTACTAGTGTCAAAGCCTTGAGTCTTCACTCTCTTGAGCTACAATCTTGTACATCAGTTGTTATGGACTGCTGACTGCAGGAAAAACAAATTTGACACTCGTATGTCACCAAAAGGTCCTCAATCTAACAATTTTTGAAAATTCTATTCTGCCAGCAGTCATGTCTGTCTATGAAGCCTCAAATTGGAGGAAATTAAGGTAACCTGATGACCTCTTACCTATTTTCAGGCTTTAAGCAAGAAAACTGTTGAAGTTAAGGGTGTCACAGATGATGATGATAGAGGTCCACTTTGTTCTTGTGTCAATTTCTACATTTTTGAAATCTTTTTAGAAATAACCTAAAATAAATTTTCTATCGTTTTAAATGCCATGATTTTGCAATCCTGCAACTTGAGGCTTTCCAGGATTTTGAAGCAAGTGCTGTTTGTATCATTGGAAGAATGGAAAATCTCCCTTTTCCAGAAGGATAAAATTCCTATTTAACAATCTGCAGGGCTAAGAATGGATAAGTCTGTTGGTGCAGAACTAAATATTTCTCCTCTTGAGCCTCAGTATAATTCTAGTGGAGGAAGGATGGGAGAATCTCACATGAGTGGTGGGGGAAATAGCCATTTCTCAGAAAAGCCTTTTTTAAATAAAGATAAGCTGTCTGAAATGGCTCAGATTTGAAATATTAGACTAGTTTTTGAGGTTGATTGATTAATGGTCAGCAGTGCATTATGAATGCTATATCATTATATAGCACTTCTACCTATGTGTTTATATCTACACTTGGAGGGTGCCTGACTATTTTTAATTATTGGAAGTGACAACAAAAGCTAAAGAAAATGAATCTCTTTTCTGTGCTAGATTTTTATGTCTCTGTAATGAGCTGTCAGCTGACACTGTTTCTCCCCCCACCCCACCCCAACTTCTACAGACCCAGGTTTCCCCATTTCTGCAACAGATGTTTATGCCGCTACTTCATGCTATTTTTGAAGTGTTGCTTCGTCCAGCAGAAGAAAATGACCAATCTGCTGCTTTAGAAAAGCAAATGTTACGGAGAAGTTATTTTGCCTTCCTGCAGACGGTCACTGGCAGTGGAATGAGTGAAGTCATAGCTAATCAGGGTGAGCAGTCACTCATGGGATCACACCATGAATCATTTTTACCCAATACAACAAGCAGTTTTGTTTGCCAAAATTATTAGCACAATTCCTGCTAAATGCTACTTAAATGTTTAAGGTAGGATCCACTGCCTTAAATGGATTATACTTAATTTTGGCTATCTAAACAAGAATTCTAGTTTGTAACATTTAGAAATACAATGAGTAAACTATTTTTATAGTGATTATTTTGGCAATGTTTTGTGACTTAATATTTGTTTGAGTGGTGGAGTGAGATTTCGGACAAGTAATACAAGCACATCAAATGTTTTTCTATGGAAATACACTTTGCCAGCTATATTAAATGTATCACTTATGACCAACTGTTGTATGCAATACAGTGAATAACTTTGCCTCAGTACCTTTTATGGTCTTACAGCTCATTCTCTATGCCAGCACAGCCCCTATGGTACATCAGTGGGCAGAAACTAGAGCTGCTCCTTCCTCTACCTTGGTTACCTGCTAATAGCATCTGTTTTCGCTTCTGCCCCTGATGTCTGAGGTTCATTTTGACTCACTGGGTGTCTAGTCCACATCTGTTTCCCAGCATTAACAGACACAAATTTGGGGTCACTTGCCACTGAAGGCAATTTCATATGTTCTGTTGACTTAACTGGTGCAGAATCTGTTCAAACGTTCTTTTGTTAAATGAAGCGTTAGCCGGTTGAAAGAAGAAATGCATGAAAACATGAAAAGCTTTAGATTTTCATCTAGGCAAGACTGCAAAAAGATGTACTAATATAGGTTAAGGAAACCATACATTTATTAGAGGAAGAGGAATAAACAGTGAGGTGGGAAAACATGCAGGTGACATTTACTTAGACTGAGGAACTTCAAAGGATCTTAATAAAGCTAAGTATATAGGGGCAACGCAATGGGAGCAATTTGTTTTTGACACAAGTATCACGATACATGTTGAAAAGAACTAGAATATTGCTGAGTTTAAACTAGCTGTAACTGGGGAGGAGAGGTAGAAATGAGGGATGGGCAGGGCTGTGCCAGTTGTGAACAGCTCAACATAAACCTCTGCTCAAGGTGCAGGAGAGGTCAAAAGAGAAAACAAAACATTAGAATGTTTAAAAAAGATAGGATAGCAAATACTGAAAATATTTTAAAATGCCATTGTCAATCACTTGGATTACTGTGTTCAGCTCTTGTTGCTTTCTCAAAAAGAAAAACAAATGAAAGATTCAGAAATAGGTGACAAAAATGAGGGTCAGAAAGACTTCCATACGAAGAGACTGAAAACACTAGATGTGTTCAATTGATACAAAATAACTAATGGAACGGAGAATGTAAATTCTTGTTCTCTTGGCTTTACCTTTCTCATAATACAAGAACAGGGAAACATATATAACATTGAAAGGCAATAAACCAAAACCCAGTGACAGGAAGTACTACTTATACAGTGCATGATTAACCAGAGGAATATAGAGCTACCAGATTTATTGAGGCCAAGAGTTGGGTAAAAGAAGTAGAAGACTGTTACTAATGAAAACATCTACAATTGTTAAATGATCAAATCCTTGTACATCAGAGTGTAAGCCAGCAACACGCTGGTGTTTAGGAAGAAACTTCTGTGGATAGGCTATTCCATTGTTTTCACTATGGGGCTTCGCATTCCTCTGAACACATGGCACTGACCACTATCAGAGACCGGATGCTGGACTAGGTAGACCACTAGCCAGCTCCAGCATGGCAATTTTTGTGTTAAGCATAAATGTAAGATTGGTAGCTATAAACGTTTTTTGTAGCAAACGTTGTCAAGAAACCTTTACTTCAGACAACATGCTGGTGAATTTTCCTGTCAGCTTCCATAACTTGTATTTCTGTCCTTTTTCCCCACTCCCCATGGTCAGTGTCCTGACTTCAGACAGAAAGAATTTATGAAAAATGACACCTGTCTAATAAGTATTGTGAGACATGACATCACCTTGGGTACATGTAACTTTTACCTTTATAATTTTTCAATTTCCTTCTTATTAGAAGTGAAATTGACTCACTTTATAATGATCCATTTCACATAGCTACTTTTGAACTGGTGAACTTTTTGAGCTGAGAGTTTTAACGCTTTCAGAAGAAATCCATCTCCCCATTGGTGTCTAGTTAAACTTTGCTTCTTTGGGAAGGATCTTTTTTCAGTTGTTATCTTAGCATCTTCCTCCATGGGAACTGTCAACATTTCCACTCCAAGGGTTCTTGCAGGTTCAGGGATTTCTAGAGAGTTCTATTAAAAATGTACACTTCAGCAGATTACATGTGTTTTTGTAAAAATACATAAAATATCTTATTATATGGATCTGGCAGTCAGACAACCATAGAACTTGTTACAACAGTTCTTTTATCAAGACCAAACAAAGTTCTTATTTTGCATATTAGTTTGCCAGTGCATTAATTAGCTTTTTCAAAAACCAAGAGGAATTTATTCTGACTATATCTCAGCAGTTTATAATCTTATTTCTATCAATCATAAACATTTATTACTGATAAAAACATGATGAACCAAGATGTTGCTAGAGAATATATTTTATAGCTATCTTATAAATTATTCCATAGAAACTTCAAATCAACGAGGAGTCCTTGTGGCACCTTAGAGACTAACACATTTATTTGGGCATAACCTTTTGTGGGCTAAAACCCACTTCATCAGATGCATGGAGTAGAACATACAGTAAGCAGGTATATATACACAGCATTTGAAAAGATGTGAGTTGCCTTATCAAGTGAGGGGGTTGGTACTAACGAGCCAATTCAATTAAGGTGGAAGTGGGCTATTCTGAACAGTTGACAAGAAGGGGTGGAAATCACTTTTGTAGTGCTAATGAGGCCAGTGTAAACAAGGTGGCCCATTTCAAACAGTTGACAAGAAGGCGTGAGTATCAGCTGGGGGAAATTAGTTTTTGTAGTGACCCATCCACTCCCAGTCTTTATTCAGGCCCTATTTGATGGTGTCCAGTTTGTACCTTAATTCCAGTTCTGCAGTTTCTCATTGGAATCCGTTTTTGAAGGTTTTTTGTTGAATTGCCACTTTTAAATCTGCTATTAAGTGTCCAGGGAGATTGAAGTGTTCTCCTACTGGTTTTTGAATGTTCTAATTTCTGATGTCAGATTTGTGTCCATTTATTCTTTTGCGTAGAGACTGTCCGGTTTGGCCAATGTACATGGCAGAGGGGCATTGCTGGCACATGATGGCATATATCACATTGGTAGATGTGGAGGTGAACGAGCCCCTGATGGTGTGGCTGATGTGGTTAGATCCGATGATGGTGTCCCTTGAATAGATATCTATATACCTATTTCTGTTCAAGGGACACGAAAGCTTATGCCCAAATAAATTTTAGTCTCTAAGGTGCCAGAAGGACTCCTCGTTGTTTTTGCTGATACAGACGAACATGGCTACCACTCTGAAACCTATCTCCATAGAAACCTGTTTGTCATTTACGTTTGTAGAGTATTTCGAAGTTGTCTATATGCTGTTATAACATTTTGTAAACTGAAAATCACTTTTGAAATCTTTTCCTCTTTAAATAAGAATTACATAACAAACTGTTTTGCCCTTTGTTATGGAGTCTCAAAGGCTTAAAAAAATTAGGTCTTCTCTGTTCATGCTGGAGAACTCAAGTTAGTTTTATCTTTCATCTAATTTACTGTAATCTATTGTAGATGCAGAGAATGTGGAACGTGTGTTGTTCACTATCATCCAAGGAGCAGTGGACTATCCAGATCCTATTGCACAGAAAACATGCTTTATTATTCTTTCTAAGCTGGTGGAGCTTTGGGGTAAGTTTGCATTCATATTCTGACAGGTTTATGATCAGTAATTGTTAGAAGGATAAAATCTGAACAGTGCTGCTTCTTTTTTTTCCCTTCCTTCCCCCAGGGGGCAAAGATGGACCAGTAGGTTTTGCAGACTTTGTCTACAAGCACATTGTCCCTGCATGTTTCTTAGCGCCTTTAAAACAAACTTTTGACTTGGCAGATGCACAGACAGTATTGGTACGTATTCTGAAATATTTATTTTAACATACATATGAAAACTTCTAAAAGTTGAAATATATATACAACAAAGAATTGATTTGACTGATAACACAAAAGCTTTTCCATTTATGTAAAACAATTAGATAGTCATTCTTTTGAGGGTGCCTAATTCTGCAGGTGGTCCTGCTCTTAGAACTCAAGTTTATTTCAGTGAAAGATCTGTATGCAGACGATTTCAGGACTGAGTCCCTAACATAAATGTATGGTATTAACAAAAGTTAACATTCAATACTAGTTACTGACAAGAGTGTGTTTGGGTTGAAATCTTAAGGGCTTTTTTTTCCCCCTCCCCTGCAGGCTTTATCGGAATGTGCAGTGACGTTAAAAACAATTCATCTCAAAAGGGTAAGGCTTGTAAAACTTTGTGTAAAACTAAATGTTTCTCTTAAAGGTGTTTCTCGGAATTAAATTAATCTCCAGAAGCTAGTAAGTGTCTTTATGTGGAGAGAAGAATAAAATTTAATTCCAGGGGAGTTAACAGAAATCACTGACTGGAATGAATGTTGTTTTGTTCCTCTTTATTTTGTTGTTGTAAAACCTTTAAAGTTGTCACAAAATAACTGAATTTGTATGTTCAAAAATTATTTAAATCAATTTTAATCCAGTGATGGTTAATTACTGTTACTCAGTACAATAATTACACCAAGTGCAAGGGATCTGTGGTTTTGAAATAATTATATTCTTTAGCAGATCTCTTCGCTTAAAGTAGCTTCATGCTGTAAAGTCACTAAAAATGGCATGTTCTTCTTTGTGTTTGCTCATGTCCATTTCGTGTTAGTTGTGCGCACGTCACGTGCATCATCGCCAGAGATTTTTCCATAAGTGGTATCAGTCGGGCCAACTCTAGTGCCCTCTGGTGCTGCGTGCTTATGCACTGGTATAAGGGGCACTGCTGGCCCCTCACTCTCTTAATTCCTTCTTACCGCCCGTGACAGTTGATGGAACAGTTCCTGTTGCTTCGGCAAGGCGTTATTCAGTGGTTTTCTCTTCAGCTTTGTTTTATTAGTCTGTTTAGTAGTAGCGTAAATAGAGTAAAAAGTATTAGTGCAGATAGTCTCCCTCTCTTAGCATAGAGGGGCTCTCTTCGCCCCTGGGGCTGGGTATGCCCCAGTCCCTTGGCTTCAAACCTTGTGCCTTCTGTTGCAAGCCTATGCTGGTGAGTGACCCGCACTTGCGTTGTCTGAAGTGTCTGAGAGAGGCTCACATATGAGTGCTGTGAAATCTGTCAGGACTTCACACCTTGTACAAAGAAAGGCTAGACTGAGAGCTTGTCTTCCGAACACCTCAGCTTTGGTGCAAAGCGCCTCTCTGGCACTGCATGTTTCTCAGCACCGTTTCCATCTCCAAGGCTGAGGAAGAAGCCTAAGAAACAGCAATCCAAGAGAGGATGTCTCCCCAGTGCTGAGCAAGGACAAACGGGGACGGCAGTGGAGTGTGACGTGCATCAGGCCGCTCCTCTGTCCCCGGCCCCTAGCCCCACTGTCAACTCCACACTACTCACAGGGGTCCAGTGTGGGACCTCCCCTGGACACCAAGAAGTCATCACAGTGCCTTCCACCTGGAGGCCTTTGCAGTGGCCGATGACTTAAGCTATGTCTACACTACGGGATTAATCCGAATTTATATAATTTGAATTTTGGAAACCGATTGTATAAAGTCGAATGTATGCGGCCACACTAAGCACATTAATTCGGCGGTGTGCGTCCATGTACCGGGGCTAGCGTCGATTTTTCGGAGCGTTGCACTGTGGGTAGCTATCCCATAGTCCCCGCAGTCTCCTCCGCCAATTGGAATTCTGGGTTGAGATCCCAATGCCTGATGGGGCCAAAAACATTGTCGTGGGTGGTTCTGGGTATGTCCTCCCCCCTCTCCAGGGAAGCAACGGCAGACAACTGTTTCACGCCTTTTTCCTGGGTGAACAGTGCAGACTCCATACCACCGCAAGCATGGAGCCCGCTCTGCTCAAGACAGCAGTCATGAACATTGTAAACATCTCGCACGTTACTGTGCAGTTTATGCTGAACCCCAGAACCTGCAAAACCAGGCGGCGAGGAGTAGGCTACGGCAGCGCGGCGGCGAGAGTGATTAGGACATGGACATGGAATTCTATCAAACCGCGGACCCTGGTGCTTTGGAGATCATGCTGTTAATGGGGCAGGTTATAGCTGTGGAACGCTGATTCTGGGCCCGGGAAACAAGCACAGATTGGTGGGTCCGCATAGTGTTGCAGGTATGGGACGATTCCCAGTGGCTGCGAAATTTTCGCATGCATAAGGGCCCTTTCATGGAACGTTGTGACTTGCTTTCCCCTGCCCTGAAGCGCCAGAATACCAAGATGAGAGCAGCCCTCGCAGTTGAGAAGCGAGTGGCGATAGCCCTGTGGAAGCTTGCAGCGCCAGACAGCTACCGGTCAGTCGAGAATCAATTTGGAGTGGGCAAATCTACTGTGGGGGCTGCTGTGATGCAAGTAGCCAAAGCAATCACTGAGCTGCTGCTATGAAAGGTAGTGACTCTGGGTAATGTGCAGGTCATAATGGATAGCTTTGCTGCAATGGGATTCCCTAACTGTGATGGGGCGATAGATGGAACCCATATCCCTATCTTGGTACCGGAGCACCAGAGTACCCAGTACATAAACCGCAAGGGGTACTTTTCAATGGTGTTGCAAGACTTGTGGATCACAAGGGACCTTTCACCAACATCAACGTGGGCTGGCCGGGAAGGGTTCATGACGCTCGCGTCTTCAGGAACACTAATCTGTTTAAACGGCTGCAGCAAGGGACTTACTTCCCGGACCAGAAGATAACCATTGGGGATGTTGAAATGCCTATAGTTATCCTTGGGGACCCAGCCTACCCCTTAATGCCATGGCTCATGAAGCCATACACAGGCAGCCTGGACAGGAGTCAGGAGCTGTTCAACTACAGGCTGAGCAAGTGCAGAATGGTGGTAGAATGTGCATTTGGCCGTTTAAAAGGTCGCTGGCGCTCGTTACTGAGTCGGTCAGACTTCAGCCAAACCAATATCCCCATTGTTATTGCTGCTTGCTGTGTGCTCCACAATCTCTGAGAGTAAGGGGGAGACCTTTATGGCAGGGTGGGAGGCTGAGGCAAATCGCCTGGCTGCTGATTATGTGCAGCCAGACACGAGGGCAATTAGAAGATCATACCAGGAAGTGCTGCGCATCAGAGAAGCTTTGAAAACCAGTTTCATGACTGGCCAGGCTACGGTGTGAAAGTTCTGTTTGTTGAAAATCCGCCCCCTTTATTGACTCATTCCCTGTAAACAAACCACCCTCCCCCCTTAAATCAGTGTTCTTTAAGACCAGGTTCAGCTGTACCCCAACCAGGCTTCCTTCCAAAGGTGGTTCCATAGTAACCAGGCCATTTTCCTGCCAGTTTTTTTCCCAAAACTGCACAAGAATTCAGAAGAGCAGCTGCTTTACTCGTTGGACATTAGACATACTGTAGCCTTCTATATTGAGAGGATCAAGCCATTCTGTAGATCTGCACAACTCTTCGTGCCAATAGCAGAAAGTATGAAATGCCTACCAGTCTCAGCCCAGAGAATCTCATCCAGGATAGCCTCCTCTATTTGGGCATGCTACAAGCAGGTGGGCATCCCACCTCCTGCTATCTTTACAACTCATTCAACGAGAGCTCAGGCTTCATCGGCGGCATTTCTGACTCAGGTCCTGATCTGCAGGGCTGCAACCTGGTTGTCAGTGCATACCTTCTCCGTTCACTACACCATCACCCAGCAGGCTCGAGATGATCCCAGGTTTGGGAGAGTAGTGTTGCAATCCGCATGTCCATGAATTCTGAGCCCACCTCCTTTTTACTGCTTGTGGGTCACCTAACGTGAAATGGATATGAGCAAGCACCTGAAGAAATAATGGTTACTACCCTTTCCGTAAGTGGTGTTCTTCGAGATGTTGTTTGTGTCCATTCCATGGCCCAGCCTCCTACCCTTTTGTTGGAGTTAGCCAGCAAGAAGGAACTGAGAGGGTATGGGGCCTGCAGTGCCCCTTATACCGACACATAAATGCATGGCACCAGAGGGTGCTAGAGCCGGCTCAACAGCTGCTGAATGAAAAATGTTTGGCAACAGTGCATGCAGCACAAGCACACCTGATGTGGAATGGACATGAGCAACACATCTCTGAGCAACAGTTATGGAAAGGCTAGTAACTGTTTTTTTTTTTGTTTTTTCTTTTTCTTGACAGATCTGTGTATTGGGTGTCAGATACGCAGGTTTTAGTGACTAAAATAAGCTTTTGCTATTTGTTACTCTTGTTCACAATGCTGCAAAGCCAACATAGATATGAGAGAATTATCTGGATTCTATTTCTTATACCTCACAAACAAACAAAATTGTAAGTTCCAGCTACAGGGCTAATAAGTGAATTGGAGGTACCTTTTTTGGTAAATGGCCACAAAATCCCTGGTAACATTACATGTATATGTCATTTGCCCTAACAAAACAGCATACATTTAGAAGATTTTTACAGCGATGACTACCAGCTATCAGTCTCTAGGAGTACATCTGGGTGCTGAATTTCTCAATCATTCTGAAACCAACGAGTTTTGTCATTAGTGGGAGCAGTAACTTAAGGTGGAGCTATAGTGTGGTAAATGTGCTGGCATATATTTCCTCTTAATGCGGCACACTTCTGAGTTGTGAAGTATGACAAAACGGAGGCCCTAAGGTCCATCTAGTTAAAATGGCTATCATAACATTTAACTTTCATTACTCTTGCAGTTTTAATTCAGCCGGGTTTCTTTTTAAAAGCGCATGTTTTAGTCTATGCAACAAATGAAACTAAAATATAATGGGGTTATTAACTTTATAACTAATGCTGAAACTTGGAGAAATCTTTTACTTAACCTTAATTATAAGTTGTTGTAAAGACTTTGTCATGGTTATTTTTAGTAAAAGTAATGGACAGGTTGCAGGCAATAAACAAAAATTCACAGGAGCCATGACCTGTCCTGACTTCTTCTTATTAAAAATAACAGGGGAAGAGGGCTGGGGAAGGAATGACAGCGGGAACCCTATGGGGGGGGACTGACAGACCCATCCCCACCACTGTGGGTCGGGAGCACAGCCCCAGCTCTGGCACAGGCAAAAGGAGTGGGGGAACGTGTGGCCCTGGCCGCAGCTGCAAGGGGTGTGGGGGGCAGGCGGGGCGGCCCTGGTTTTGGCCCTGCCACTGACAGCTAAAGTCAAGGAGGTCTGGTGAAGTCTCAGAATCTGGGTCCTCCGTGACTAAATTGTATCCTTACTTATAATACATAAAACTTGCTACTTGGAGTACTACTGTTGCTATTGATACCTTCTCCATGAAGGGCCAAAACTATCTTATACCCTAAAACCTATCCCTAATGGCTTTTATTGTTAATTTATAAGGCTACATTTGACCAAGCAAAATTGTGGTCTGATATCTTTTCCAGGGCCATGAATGCATTCACTATCTTCAGCAAGAATATCTGCCTTCACTGCAGGTAGCTCCTGAAATAATCCAGGTAGGAACCTTTTCTAGTTGGTATTTCAAATATTTAAAAGTGAAAACTGAAGACAATATCAAAAGTTGTGTTGGTAAGCTTAATTTTTCCTGTTTTACTTTTCACACAATTGCTATGTAGTACTAAAACAACATGACAAAAAGATTATTATTAAAATTAGGGATGTAAACATCAGTTAAAGTTAACCGGTTAAACGATTAAAATTATATAGTTTAACTGGTTAACCGAGGAAGTTCCATGGGGCCTGGCACAGCTTGGCTGGGGTTAACGATTAAGTTTGGTTAACCGGTAAGCCTAATGCTTACCGTTTAATCTTTTACATCCCTAATTAAAATACAGCATACGGGAAAACTATCCACAAGTTGGCAGTACAAATACCAACATAGTGCCTTTAAACTCAGTGATTTAAAGCATTCCCTCAGAAAATGTCTGTCATTAGATCCTCAGTCCAGTGTAAAAGATTAATTATAGTCATGCAGCCAGTTTTCCAAACGAATCTGGGTGGAAACTTATTTAGATGGAGGACTGAAGCAAGAGATGCATCTGAAACCAATAATCAAGTATTTTGATACCCGCAAGATGTTAACATTTGTGTTTGTGAAGATATTTGCCCAGAATAGGCAACTGAAAAAATATTTTAGCCCCTTTAGAGTTGCCCAGATGTCATCTTAGTATGCTTTGTCTGGTTCTGCCCTCAGAGATACTGATGTATACTTAGAAGTACTTGTGCTTCCTAAGTATTATTTTGGTTGAGTATTTGTGAATGTTTCCACAGTTCAGATCTCTGGAATAAAAACTATATAGCTATAGATCTTATTACAAGTGCTAGTCTAGTTTAAGTGACTACTATATTGGTAATAAAAATAAACATTTCATAGCCATCATTTCTTTTTAATAAGACTTAAATCTGAGAAATTAAAGTACAAGGAATTTTGATTTTATAAAAATGGGTACAGAAATATTTTTATATTAAAGGTCGCATTAATTCAATGCATCAATTTTCTGTATTGTTTTTGGTCTTACTAATGTACAAGGTTCTTGTACATTGCAAGAATTCTTGCACTTAAAAATAGACAAGAGATACAGTGTTTTCAACAATTAAAGTATTTTTTCAAGCTTGATTGTTTCAACAGTTAATGTGATTAGGGCATTTTAAAAGATACACTAAATGTTATCTGGGTGAACTAGTTTGATTAGACGTTGAGTGCCAAGTAGAAATAGAGGATCTCAATTCTGATCTGTGAGTGAACTTGGAGGTTGAAGCGGTCAGACCTGCTTCTTTGGAAGATAGTATTTACCATCATAGTGTGACTTAAATTGTGAAATCAGTTGACTTAACAGCATAAATAATACTTGTGTGATAATTTATACTGAAGATAAAGGAAGGCTTTTTGCATATCCATACGTTACCCTTTGATCCAAGTTTGTAACTGCTTTGTCAGGAATTATGCCACAGAGCGAGGACAGAATGACTCTTTATCTTGAAATACTCATATTAACAATACTTAACACATGTAATGCTTTACATGTTCAAAGTACTGTACAAAATTAGGGAGGTAGGTGTTATCCTGATTAAACTTTAAGGAGAAACAGGAGATAACATTACTGCAGTGCCACAAGTCATGCAAAGGCAAGTTTAGAGCCATGGACCTCTTGACTTCAGTCCTCCAATCCATGCTTCTCTGTTATCATTCAAAATGTAAAATAGATTGCTAAAAACTGTAAACATCTGTTCTCCTCTGAAGCATATCTGAGGGGAGCCAAAACCTATGATTCATCCTTAGTGGCCAGTAAAATGCATAGTTTACCTCTTCTTTTAAAGAAAAGGGTGGTGGGGGGGAGGGGAAAGAGCATAGTGGGGAAAATATGAACTTCTGTTACTCATTGCATCTCAAGCACTTATTTTGTTTATCCATCTAGCTACAATGTATTTAAATATTAATTCTCATTGCTCATTTACAGGAGTTTTGTCAAGCACTTCAGCAGCCTGATGCTAAAGTTTTTAAAAATTACTTAAAGGTAAGTTTAAGTACAGTGTGTTTCCTTATTACAATGTACATATTTCACTGATTTATGATAGTGATTTGAAGGCAAGTGAGAACATATCTCTGGTGCTCTAACTTAACAAAATGATTCTATGGATGTTTTGTGTACTGCAACCTGCAAGTAACCAGCAAAGTTAAAAATGGTCTTTTTTTTCCCCTTCCAAACAACTTAAACACTATTAAATTGTCATTTGATTTCTTTGGTCATATATCCAATGAGATGGTATCCATTTGGCTTATGTATCAAATTGATAACTTAGACAGGGCATAACTGCCATGGTTCTAAAATATGTATAATACTTCCCTTCATCATAGCTGTTCTGTACTGCAAAAAAGTTTGAGTACCACCATCAATAGATTTTTAGATGGAACCACTTCTGTGTTGAGCTTCAGGGAGACAATCAGTCCCCTCAAATTAATGTGCACATATTAGTGTAAAGACATTAACTCTAACCAGACTATGAATATGTATAATCTGCATTTCCTCAAGCTTTAGCAAGGCTTGTATATAAATACTATTGTGGTATTTTTTTTTGTTTGTTTTTTTTCTTTTTTTTGTATACAGGTATTCTTTCAAAGAGCAAAGCCCTAAGGAAAATACTGGAATCCCCTGTACCTGCTTCCATAATCAGGAACTCCAGTTATTTATACAAATGCTAACTTTTTGTGCCATTTGAACTGGTTTTGTTTTTAAAGATGTTGCTTTCTGCTTACATCAGTAAATATTTTAGTCTTTGGAAAAATGCAAATGAATATGCACCGCTTCTGTGTCTCATTAGATACATGTAAGGTATGTGACAACATGAGAAGTTGCCTGCATGCCTATTCCAACACTTTTACTTTGTGTAGGATGGTTTAAGTTAATGCTGTAACAAATACAGCAGTAAAATACCTGACTTTTATTTTTGAAATAAAAATATGAAAATCTAAGACCATAGCAGTGGTTATTAAACTGTACATTTTTAAAGATACTGAGTAAAACATGTTTTCATGAGACATGAATTTCATTTGTTCATGTATGGTGACATGAAAAATAAAACAATCAAACTCATTTTTGTAGATAGTCATTTCATTGAAATTGTCTTAATGCTAAAGTGTATATTCTACAAAACACAGATTGGTTTAATAAATTATGATTAAAAATAGGAACTGGTTCTACTTTTTTATCAAAATAAATTTTATGTAGTGAAAAAGTACAGGTCTCTGACTCATTGTGTTGAATCTTTAGGTGTTACAATCAGTAAACTGTAGAACGTTGTATTAGTTTGAGCAAGAAATAGCAATTCTATCGGTACTTTGATACAGTGTTATGGTCGGTTAGGATATTTACTGTCCTGTTTGGCTGAACCAAGCAAAAATTGCATTTATTACAATATATTTCATTTGTACCAATGGCTTGTGCCTCTGTGGTTCCCCAACTGATGTTGTTGTATGCAGGCTACTATCAAAAAATTTGGTGGGGAAAAACAGTTGTGCAATGAGTCCTAGTTTTCTCCCAAGAATAAATATCTACATAAGATTGTGGAGTCCACATATCCCACAGATAATCAAGAGTGGGCAATTTTTTTCTACATTATGTAGTACTTTAAAATAAGACTAAAGATTCACAGTACTCATTTGAAAAATGACAGCCTGTCTTTCAACTAGGCTACTGCAAACCAGATTACTAGAAGTAGAAAGGCTGCCAAATAACTAATCCTAGGAATGTCCAGCAAGAACCGGAACTTTCTGACCGTCATTAGCAGATTGACAATGTGGTACAACTGGAACAAATTCCAATACACTTGTGGAAGGACTCAACCACCCCAACCCACAATGATTATCAAATACCTTCTGAACTAATTGTCACATTGCTTGACTAAAAGGATAGTCCTGTGGGACAGAGGTGGTTAAGTCCAATGTTATATGGCTCTCTAGAGAGATACCAAGAACAAACTGAGGGACTGCCCTCTTGGTGTGGATTCTTCAGCGATTTAAATTTTCACTGGCTCTAACTAAGAGTCCTGGCTCACTTTCATTATATTACCTATAATCTAATTATTAGGGCTGTGGATTAATCACAGTTAACTCACACGATTAACTCAAATTAATCATGATTAATCACTGTTTTAATCGCATTGTTAAACAATAGAGTACCAGCTGAAATGTACTAAATGTGGGTATTTTTCTACATTTTCATATATATATCTGTTGTAATTTAAATCAAAGTATATAGTCTTTTTTATTACAAATATTTGCACTGTAAAAATGATGAAATAGTATTTTTCAATTCCTCATACAAGTACTTAGTGCAATCTTTGTTGTGAAAGTGCAACTTACAAATGTAGATTTTGTTACATAACTGCATTCAAAACCAAAACAATGTAAAACTTCAGAGCCTACAAGTCCACTCAGTCCTACTTCTTGTTCAGCCAATCACTGAGAAACAAGTTTGTTTACATTTACAAGAGATAATGCTGCCCTTTTTTATTTACAATGTCATCAGAAAGTGAGAAGAGGCATTTGCATGGCACTTTTGTAGACGGCATTGCAAGGTATTTGTGCCAGATAGGCTAAACTTTCAAATGCCCCTTCACGCTTCGGCCACTATTCTAGAGGACATGCTTACATGCTGATGACGCTTGTTAAAGAAATAATGCATTAATTAAATTTGTGACTGAACTCCTTTGGAGAGAATTGTATGTTCCCTGCTCTGTTTTACCCCAATTTTGCCATATATTTCATGTTATAGCAGTCTCGGATGATGACGACCCAGCACATCTTGTTCATTTTAAGAACACTTTCACTGCAGATTAGACAAAACACAAAAGTTACCAATGTGATTTTTCTAAAAATAGCTACAGCACTAGACCCAAGGTTTAAGAATCTGAAGTGCCTTCCAAAATCTGAGAGGGCCGAGGTGTTGAGCATGCTTTCAGAAGTCTTAAATGAGCAACACTCCAATGTGGAAGCTAGAGAACCCGAACCACCAAAAAAGAAAATCAACCTTCTGCTAGTGGCATCTGACTCAGATAATGAAAATGAACATGCCTTGATCCACACTGCTTTGGATTGTTATTGAGCAAAACCCATCATCAGCATGGATGCATGTCCTCTTAAATGGTGGTTGAAGCATGAAGGGACATATGAATCTTTAGTGCATCTGGCACGTAAATATCTTGCAACGCCAGCTACAACAGTGCCATGAGAATGCCTGTTCTCACTTTCAGGTGATGTAAACAAGAAGTGGGCAGCATTATCTCTTGCAAATGTAAACAAACTTGTTTGTCTCAGCAATTGGCTGAATAATAGGACTGAGTGGACTGTAGGCTCAAAAGTTTTAATTTTTTATTTTTGAATGCAGTTTTTTTGTACCTAATTCTAAACTTGTAAGTTTAACTTTCATGATAAAGAGATTGCTCTATAGTACTTGTATTAGGTGAATTGAAAAATACTGTTCCTTTTGTTTTTTACAGTGCAAATACTTGTAATCAAAAATAAATGTAAAGTGAGTCCTGTACACTTTGTATTCTGTGTTGTAATTGAAATCGATATATTTGAAAATGTAGAAAACCTCAAATATTTAAATAAATTGTTTAACAATGCAATTAATTGCAATTAATTTTAATTGCTTAACAGCCCTACTAATTATGTAGGGGCTAGACTGGAGGGTGCAAGGTAGCAATTATGCCTCAAGCCAGATTTCTTCCTACTTGTTCCCGGCTGTATTTGGTCCTGGACAATAGCAAATTACTACCTTTCAAGTGCCCCTTCAGCTGGCTGGCATGTTTGGGGCAGAGTCCAAGTTTCACCCACCTCTTTCCCACCTGCTGAGGCAAATGAATAATGGGCTTGCAGCACTCACTCACAATTACATGCCTGGATTTCAGGTTTAGTGAGACTGTGCTCTTCTCTCCACCCCTTGAGGATAAATGGTTTGTATAACTGGTCATTTGTAAGATTGGAGTTTGTGAAACTGAGGTTCTACTGTAATTCCAACTCTTAAGTGGTACCTGTAATCTTCACTGAGGCAGGAAGAGCATCCTATGAGTGTTAAACACGTGCAGATACTTCCAAGGAGGGGAGTCTGGTGATGACTATCCTTCCAGACCATGAGTGGGCTCACCAGCCAAAATTCTTGGTTCTTTTTTGTGAGATGCTAAATGGGCACTTTCTTTGAGTATGAGAGCAGTCAACCAACACAGATTCTAAATCCATGCATGCTGAGGTTCTCTCTTTCCCCCCCCCCCCCCCCCTCCTTCCTCCTCAGGCATTGGCTTCTTTTGACCTTATTCTACCACATATTCCCTTCTAGCGCATGCCTGTTTTGCAATCTCCTTATGACACCTTCTCTATCATGTACTCCACTTGCCTGTGTACGAGCCACAAGCATGAGTGAAAGGAGCTATAACTGCATGACAGATTTAAGTGCCTAAGAGAAGCCCAGGTACTCTCCTAGGATACAAGCTAAGTGTTTTTGGAAAAGGTGCTGCAGCTTCTTAGCTGGTTGTGGAACTTTGAAGAGCTAAACCAAAGCAGTGTCCATATGTGAGGCAGAACTTACAGGCTCTTCTGAGTGCAAATTATGCCCCCTCGTTCACAGCCTGCTGACCCTCTTACTACAAGGGCATGGCCCGCTAGAGCTGACCAGACGTGTCTGGTCCCTATTTGTCCTAAGGAGCCACAACTCCAGTGTGGAAGGACCTAATCAGGAGCAGCAGACCATGTCAAGGAGGCAATCCAAGGGTCAGGAGGATACCAGCCTACCAGTTCAGGGCCAAGTCCTGGGGTAGACCTGGGCCAGAAGAGAGAAAAAAGTTTAAGGGCTATCTCATGCCCCCACAAATATTGAAAGTGAGTCCTAAGTGCTCTGGGCTAGTACACCACTCCCCTTCTGAAACAAACCCAGGGACTCAAGCAATGAGGCCCCACCCCCCCCCAGCATGGAGTGTGTGACTCTGAGGTGGAGGACACACACAAAAAAAAGACGTATCTAAGCAACTGAAGGCACTAGATAAAGTGTCACAAGAGACCCTGCTAGGGCTGGGTGGCAACTCCTGCAAAGCAGATGAAAAGGGCCAAAAAATGAAAAGGAAAGAAATATAAGAACTCTGCCTCAAGCACTCTCTCTTCTACTGAGGAAGGAGAGCTCTCCTCTGCCAGGGGAACCTGGAACTGCAGATTATGTGGCAAAACCAGATGTGGTAGCACAGCCTCTAAGAATTCATACAGATGGCCACAGGGCCTTCTTTATGCATATCTATTTCTTCTAGGGAAGATCAGAAGATAAGGTGAGAAATAGCAAAGGTGATCGTTCCAAGACACTGGTTTTCAGTTTTGGTAGACTTGGCACTAGAACACCCATGGTATCTATCAGGGAGACCAAAACCCATCATGAACACCCTATCCTTCATCCAGACCCAAAATGTCTACCGCTGATAGCATGGCTATTGAGAGGGAATATTAATTGCATTCAGTCTGTCCTCCAAAGTTGTTGGGACTTGACTCTTCTCTACATGGGCTTCGACACTAAAGGCCTACTGCCCCATCTGGATTAGGTTTAGCTCATGTCAGGAAACAACAGAAGCCCCAAGGACCCTAGCATCCCAGCTATTCTGGGCCTTCTTCAAGATAGTGGGGAAAAAGGATCCCAGCCCACCACTGTTGCACGCTAGGTGTCAGATATATGTAGCATCTTACACACCAGGTCTTCTGGGTTCATTGGCGGATAATCCTCAAGTACCCAGATCTCTCAGACCAGTCAGACTGGCTAGACCTATCTTTTGTATATGGGACCCACTGGTGCTAGAAGCCCTGCCACACACAGTTTTAAATCATGAACATTAGTCACACCATTCTGTCTATCCGACAAAACCTGTTTCTTGGTCACTATCACATCTGCAAAATGAGTTTTTTAGAGTTGGCAGCTTTATCCAGGCAGGAAATTCATCATGACCCCAGAATCTTCTTGCCAAAAGTAAACTCTTTCTATTCCTCACAGAAGGTAGTCCTGCCATTCAGTCCAAAGCCACAATATCCTGAAGAAAAACGGTGGCATAATCTGGATGTTCATAGAACACTAAAGATCTGTTTTAAGTGCACTGAATTGACAAGATCATTTCCTTTCACCTGAAGTCAGGGCTGGCTCCAGGTTTTTTGCTGCCCCAAGCGAAAAAGCCGGAGTGCCGCCACAGAAGCAAAAAAAACAACCAAAAAACCCCCCCACAAAAACCGGAGTGCCGCCCCGAAAGGGCCAGAATGCCGTCCTTTCAGAAGTGCTGCCCCAAGCACATGCTTGGAACGCTGGTGCCTAGAGTCGGCCCTGCCTGAAGTGCCAAGGCTCACCTCTAGGTGTCCAAACTGTGACCAGATTGGTCAAGGTATGCATTATAGAGACAGACAAGGCATCAGATTCACCTGTTCCTGACATAATCAAGGCACAAGATCTTTCTTTCTATTCATGAAGTCACAAATCTGTGCTTCCACTGAGGAAATCTGTAGGGCAGCCACATGGGCCTCTATTAACTTATGTTTGTTAGACGCTAGTGTTCATGGAGAATCCATTCTGTTATTTGTGTCAGTCTTTTTAGAATAAGTATAGCAGTTGGATCACTTTAGTCCATTCCACACTTTCATTTTGACTAGGGGAGGTTCAGTTAGCTACAACCAGAGAAGCTGCATGCTGTGACCTACTGGATTAAACCAGTGATCTATGGAATCTTACTTTAAAACTATATACTTTGTGTGATTCGTTCCAGAAGCTCTTAATCAGTTAGGACATAACAGACACTAGAAAATGGACTTTCTGTCCTCTGCACAGGCATCCTTTGCCAAGCAGGTGCTACGTTTGGTGATCCAGAAACAGTTTGCCCTTTTGGCAATTAATTTTGTGGGGGAATCTCCCTATTTCATTCTACTACTTTATCCATCTCTATTTATTTTCACTGCTCACTACTTCATATATGTCTCAGATACTGGGCTACAAAATGGGAAATTTTGTACACGATAACTTTCTTGCTGCTAGCAATGTCTTCCATGATTCTACCCTCCCTGGTATGGCTTCATTAGTCAAAGGAACAAACTTTAACTTTTTATGTCTACTATTTGTGGGCTACTTAGCCTACTGTACATAATTTACTGCTTGGCATTGAATTATTGTTACTAACCACATTCTAAAGCTTTTCCACAGCTTTTTAATGAATCATCTGGCAGCAAGCTGGAGAAGGGGAGGGGATTAGTAGGGGCTATGTTTCAATGTTGAACTGCCCCTGCAAACTGCAGACAAGAGGGGAATACCTCATGTCTCAGAATTGTGGGAGGTGCTGCTAGTAGAAAGGATATGATTAGGTAAGATTTCTCCTATTCTGGCTCACAAAGATCAGCTTTGATGAATACTGCATATATAAAGCAATAACAAATGTAGAACATCATTCTACTTTGAATTTAGATGACTGCTTTAATTTTCTGCTCTCAAACCTTGGCATTGGCAAAGCAACCTCAAATGTTCTCAGAAACATTAATAGATTTACTGTTTTTGTGTATTTTACACACAGACCTGGTAGTGCTGCCTACAGTTAAGGTTGCCTAATGCTTTATGTTTTAAGACTGTTTTCATATCTTGTAACTTTACCAAACTTTAACACTTCAGGATGAAACTATCTATGTTTGCCTCAGGCTATTTTTTCTTTTTTTGTTAAGTTTCAGATAAAATGGTTCAAGTTTTAGAAAATGAGATTAGGGAAAAATAGTGTTGCCCCTATTGTTAAAAAATGCTCACAACTGTTTTGTTGAGAAGCTTTCGGACTTCATGCTTTGGGGTGGGAACTTGAAATTTGGCAGTGGTGCAGGATGGGGGTGGGGTGTCACTTTAGTGTCATGACTGTGCCTTCTGAAGTTCCTTTGAAAATTCACCTACATTTGGCCTAGTTCTAAGCATCCACTAAAAAGAAAAAGGAAAAAAAAAGTTTGTATATGATCAGTAGATACTTGTCTAGAGTTTAGCAGCTACATTCTCCTAAGATTGCATCTGCAATGAGCATGCTCCAACCCAGGGCTGCTGTGCCTTAGCATAGCTGCCCCTGTTCAGGCTCCTCCTCGGTGCTGAAGGATAGATACAGTGTCACTGTAACTGAGATGAGGGATACTACCTCGCTTGTGCTCCCAGTGCTCCTGGTGTAGGGGGCCAGGATGCGTGATTGGAATGCAGGGGTTGGAAGGAATGACAG